>NW_027590422.1:0-27500 GCF_964213995.1 Mustelus asterias
AGAATGTTCCCAATTGTGGGGGAGTCCAAACGTAGGGGTCGTAGTTTGAGGACAAGGGGTAAACCTTTTCGGACTGAGGTGAGGAGAAATTTCTTCACCCAGAGGGTGGTGAATGTGTGGAATTCCTGATCACAGAATGTAGTTGAGGCCAAAATGTTGTCTGATTTCAAGAAGAAATTAGATATAGCTCTCGGGGCCAAAGGCATCAAGGGATGTGGCGGGGGCGGGGGGGGGGGGGGGGGGTGGAGGTTAGATCAGGATATTGAATTCGATGATCAGCCATGATCAAATTGAATGGCACAGTAGGTTCGAAGGGCTGAATGGTCTACTCCTGCTTCTAGTTTCTATGTTATCTGAAAAGGAAGAATGTGCAGGATTACAGGGAGAAGGCGGGAGAATGGAATTAGGCGAGTTGTTCATTCGGAGAGCTGGTGCACACATGATGGGCCAAATGGCCTCCTTCTGCATCAAAACTATTTGGTGATTCTGGTGAAATCCTTAAAAACTGAAAATGCTGGAACAAAACTCAGCAGGTTCGGCAGCATCTGTGCAGAGAGAGAAACAGAGTTAACATTTCAGGTCTGTGACCTTTCCTGTGAACTGGGGAAAGTTAGAAATGTAACAGTTTTGGAGAAAGGGGCGGCTGGGACAGGGACTAAAGGAAGGTCTGTGAGAGGGTGGAAGACAGGAGAGATTGAATGAGAGAAAAGTGAATCACCCCCAGAGCCAAAGGGAATGGAGATGGAGCGAGAGAAGAAAGAGGGAAACAGAAGCTGTGCCTGGAGCAGGGGGGGCTGCCGACTGAAAGAAAGAAAAATGAAACAGTCAAAGAAAAAGAAACAGAACAGGCTGAGAGTTCACTCTCTGAAACTGTTGGACTGAATGTTGGGTCCAGAAGGCTGTAAAGTGTGGAGGGGATGGGTCAGTGGGAGGATCTTCTCCTGGACCTGCTCGAGACCCTGGTTAGAACAGTAATCCAGGATGGGTGGGGCTGAAGGGGGTGGCGGGGGTCACTCTGTCAGATCTTCTGTGGTCTTGTCTGTGCCCAGGTGACCCTGGAGAGGGAGATTCTATTGGGGGTTTGTTGCTGATTAGTTTGATTTAATCACAAGTTTGGGGAAACGAGAGGAAAGAATGTTCCAGAGAAACTGGAATTGTCTATTCTGAATTTCTATCCTGCACTGATAGTGACACTGACACTGTCAACTCTTTTTACAGGGGATTAGAAGGGGAGGATTTACTGATAGAAAACTCAGATCAAACATCTGACAGTCACTCATTTCATCAGGACCTGAATTTCACAGACGTTTGGCACAGAAGGCCATTTGGCCCATCGTGTCTGTGTCTGCTCCCCAAGTGAGCATTAAGGCATAGTGCCATTCTTCTGCCTTTTCCCCATGCTAGTGAATTTCATAAGCTATCCAGCTCTTTGCTCCCCCAAGAGACCAGATGACGATTTTCGGAGTCTAAAATTGCCCTTTATTCAAGTTATAGCAGGGCAAACTGGTTTCCACACACATGGCGACGGACTGCCAGAACAAAGGAATACTATTGCAATTATACCTTTAGGATCAACTACAGGTAATTAACATAGATTGAAATTGTACACTGATTTAAAGGTGCTCACTATCCAATCACAACTAATAGTTCTGATTACTTCATTTGTTTCCCACAGTGATGTTTAACCAATTACAGCAACTCTCCCCTTGCCTAATTGAAATATCCAATTATCAACAGGGCACGTACACATAGCTACATCATCAATAAACACATGTCTATGGTCCTTGACGATCTGGCACCCTGAGTGCTGACATATGACTTCTATCAAAACACTGCAGTCTTGGGCTGTTATCTGAAAGCAGTGATGTTGTAGTTACAGCCTCTTGTGGCCTATCAAAGCCCCCTTGTCTATTGTTTGTGCAGCTGTGCCTTGCAGCTCCAGCAGTTTCCCAGGAACTTTGCTGCATTGAATGATTTTTAACCCTTTCACCATCTATTAGTCCAGTGGACCTTCTCCGAACCATTTCTTACGCATTTACATCCTTTCTTAAATAAGGAGACCAATAATACTCCAGATGTGACCTCACCAGTGTTCTGTATAACCGAAGAATAACATCCCTTCTTTTGTAATTAATTCTCCTCACAATAAACAATAACATTCTATTAACTTTCCTGATTACTTGCTGTACCTGCCTTTTCTGATTCATGCACAAGGACACCCAGATCCCTCTAAATCTCTCACTGTTTAGACAATATTCTTTGTATTTATACTTCCTGCCAAAATGGACAATTTCGCATTTACCCACATTATACTACATTTGCCAGTTCTTTGCCCACTCACTTAACCTATGTCCCTTTGTAGCCTCCTCACATCCTCTTCACAACTTATTTTACTAATTATTTTATATCATCAGCAAATTTAGCAACCATACATTCAGTATCTTCATCCAAGTCATTCAAATAAATGGTAAAAAGATTCCAGCATTGAACCCAGTGGCACACCACTCATCACATCCAGCCAACTAGAAAAATACCTATTTATGCCAACTCTCTTCTTCCTGTTAGTCATAGAGTTATACAACACAGAAAAAGGCCATTCGACCCATCATTTCTATGCTGGTCAAAGACAAATCACCAAACTATTCTAATCCCATTTCCCAGAACTTGGACCGTAGCCTTGCATGTCTTGGTATCGCAAATGCACATCTAAATAAGCAACAAAGAAAATTACAGCACAGGAATAGGCCCTTCGGCCCTCCAAGCCTGCACCGACCATGTTGCCTCACTGAACTAAAACCCCCTACCCTTCCGGGGGTCATATCCCTCTCTTCCCATCCTATTCATGTATTTGTCCAGATGCCCCTTAAAAGTCACTATCATGTCTGCTTCCACTATCTCCCCTGGCAGCGAGTTCCAGGCACCCACCACCCTCTGAGTAAAAAAACTTGCCTCGTACATCTCCTTTAAACCTTGCCCCTTAAACCTATGCTCCCGAGTAATTTGACTCTTCCACCCTGGGAAACTAACTATCCATTCTGTCAATGCCCCTACTAATCTTGTAGACTTCTATCAGATCGCCCCTCAACCTCTGTCTTTCCAGTGAGAACAAACCAAGTTTCTCCAACCTCTCCTCATAGCTAATGCCCTCTATACCAGGCAACATCCTGGTAAATCTTTTCTGTACCCTCTCCAAAGCCGCCACATCTTTCTGGTAGCGTGGCGACCAGAATTGAACACTATATTCCAAGTGCGGTGTAACTAAGGTTCTATAAAGCTGCAACATGACTTGCCAATTTTTAAACTCAACACCCCAGCCGATGAAGGCAAGCATGCCGTATGCCTTCTTGACTACTTTCTCCACCTGCATTGCCACTTTCAGTGACCTGTGTATCTGTACACCCAGATCCCTCTGCCTATCAATACTCAATGGAAACAAATTAAAACATGCTACCATGCAAAGGGACCTGGGGGTCCTTGTGCATGAGACGCAAAAGCCCAGTCTGCAGGTACAACAGGTGATCAAGAAGGCAAATGGGATGTTGGCCTATATCGCGAGGGGGATAGAATATAAAAGCAGGGATGTCTTGATGCACCTGTACAGGGCATTGGTGAGGCCGCAGCTGGAATACTGTGTGCAGTATTGGTCCCCTTATATGAGGAAGGATATATTGGCATTGGAGGGAGTGCAGAGAAGGTTCACCAGGTTGATACCGGAGATGAGGGGTTTGGATTATGAGGAGAGGCTGAGGAGATTGGGTTTGTACTCGTTGGAGTTTAGAAGGATGAGGGGGGATCTTATGGAGACTTATAAGATAATGCGGGGGCTGGATAGGGTGGAGGCGGAGAGATTCTTTCCACTTAGTAAGGAAGTTAAAACTAGAGGACACAGCCTCAAAATAAAGGGGGGTCGGTTTAAGACAGAGTTGAGGAGGAACTTCTTCTCCCAGAGGGTGGTGAATCTCAAGAATTCTCTGCCCACTGAGGTGGTGGAGGCTACCTCGCTGAATATGTTTAAAGCGCGGATGGATGGATTCCTGATCGGTAAGGGAATTAAGGGTTATGGGGATCAGGCGGGTAAGTGGTACTGATCCACGTCAGATCAGCCATGATCTTATTGAATGGCGGGGCAGGCTTGAGGGGCTAGATGGCCTACTCCTGCTCCTATTTCTTATGTTCTTATGTTCTTATGTTCTGACGGTTTCTGCCATTTATTGTATATTTCCTGTCTTTATTAGACCTTCCAAAATGCATTACCTCACATTTGTCCAGATTAAACTCCATCTGCCATCTCTCTGCCCAAGTCTCCAACCGATGTATATCCTGCTGTATCCCCTGATGGTCCTCATCACTATCCGCAATTCCACCAAACCTTGTGTCGGCCGCAAACTTATCAAACCAGTTACGTTTTCCTCCAAATCATTTATATATATTACGAACAGCAAAGGTCCCAGCACTGATCCCTGAGGAACGCCATTTGTCACAGCCCTCCATTCAGAAACACACTCTTCCACTGGTACCCACTGTCTTCTTTGACCAAGCCAGTTTTGTATCCATCTTGCCAGCTCACCTCTGATCCCATGCGACTTCACCTTCTGCACAAGTCTGCCATGAGGGACCTTGTCAAAGGCCTTACTGAAGTCCATGTGGACAACATCCACTGCCCTACCCTCATCAATCATCTTCGTCACTTCCTCCAAAAACTCGATCAAATTAGTGAGACATGACCTCACCATCACAAAACCATGTTGCCTCTCACTAATACATCCACTTATTTCCAAGTGGGAGTAAATCCTGTCTCGAAGAATCCTGTCCAATAATTTCCCGATCACTGAAGTAAGGCTCACTGGCCTGCAATTACCTGGATTATTCTTGCTACCCTTCTTAGACAAAGGAACAACATTGGCTATTCTCCAATCCTCTGGGACCTCCCTGTAAAAAGTCTCACAACACCAGGTTAAAGTCCAACAGGTTTATTTGGTAGCAAAAGCCACTAGCTTTCGGAGCGCTCGCTGCTCCTTCGTCAGGTGAGTGGGAGATGTGTTCACAAACAGGGCATATAAAGACACAAACTCAATTTACAAAATAACGGTTGGAATGCAAGTCTTTACAGGTAATCAAGTCTCAAAGGCACAGAAAATGTGAGTGGAGAGAGCGTTAAGCACAGGTTAAAGAGATGTGTACTGTCTCCAGACAGGACAGTTAGTGTGATTTTGCAAGCCCAGGTAAGTCGTGGGGGTTACAGATAGTGTGACATGAACCCAAAATCCCGGTTGAGGCCGTCCTCATGTGTGTGGAACTTACCAAGCATTCTCCAATGCTTGGTAAGCGTTCCCCAAGGCAGCCTTCACGACACACAACAACGCAGAGTCGCTGAGCAGAGACTGATAGCCAAGTTCGCACACAAGAGGACTAACTGTCCTGGCTGGAGACAATACATATCTCTTTAACCTGTGCTTAACCCTCTCTCCACTCACATTGTCTGCACCTTTAAGACTTGATTACCTGTAAAGACTCGCATTCCAACCATTATTTTGTAAATTGAGTGTGTGTCTTTATATGCCCTGTTTGTGAACAGAACTCCCACTTACCTGATGAAGGAGCAGCACCGCAAAAGCTAGTGGCTTTTGTTACCAAATAAACCTGCTGGACTTTAACTTGGTGTTGTGAGACTTATTGTGTTTACCCCAGTCCAACACCGGCATCTCCACATTTTGGAAATATATCGCCGTTCCTTCACAGTCGCTGGGTCAAAATCCTGGAATTTCCTCCCTATCAGCAGGGTGGATGTACTTGCACAACATGGATGGCAGTGGGTTCAGGTCCCATACATCACAAAGGTAGACACTCCTGCGCCCCCTACAAACATGAGAGGCCATTCACCTGCTCTCAGTGTGGGAAGGAATTCACTCAGTGATCCCACCTGTTGAGACATCAGTGAGGTTACACTGGGGAGAAACCGTTCACCTGCTGAGTGTATAAAAAGGGTTCAGAATTTCATCCCAGCTGCTGAGGCACCAACAAGTTCACAGGGGTTGGATTCTGCTGTTATTGTTTCTGCTCTCAATTACATCCAGGACTGCATTTTGTTCATTCTCACAGTTGGTCAATGGGGAGGGTCGGAGGGTTTCTTTCTGCTGGACTGGCCGGTCTCACGACTTTGCCTCCAGTGGGCTGATGCTCTTTGAGTCTTGTTTCGAATACCTGGTTTCAGATTTCACGAGGATCACAGAGTGACAGGGTGTGAGGAAGTTCAGAGATATTTAGTCAGCATTTCTGTTTGAAACCTCCCAAATGCCCATCCAATTCCCTTTGTAATTGTTTATTGTCTCCACTTCCTCCACCCTCGTAGGCAGCGAGTTCCAGGTCATTACCATTCGCTGCATCAAAATATTCTTCCTCACATCCCTCCTGCATCTCTGACCCGAAACTTTAAATCTGTGACCCCCTCTCCTTCTCCCATCGGCTAATGGGAACAGCTTTTCTTTGTCCACCTTATCTAAACCTGTCAGAATCTTGTCCTTTGCTGCAAGGAGAACAACCCCAGCCTGACATTGACAATAAAGAACAAACTAACAGAATATGTTAATACCTGAAATCAAATGGGAATGTTTAATTTCTGTTTTAAAGATATTGTGAATATATTGTCCTGGACAATAAAGGAATTGGAATAACTCATCTTGGGAGTGGTTGAATGGAATATATCAATCTGGTATCCACCAACAGTTAGTGAAAGTCTGGAATGTGTAGCTGGAAATCTTTCCCTAATATCACTGTGGATGTACTTACACAATGTGGAGATGCCGGCGTTGGACTGGGGTAAACACAGTAAGAAGTCTGACAACAAGTTAAAGTCCAACAGGTTTATTTGGTAGCAAACGCCACTAGCTTTCGGAGCGCTGCTCCTTCGTCAGGTGAGTGGGAGTTCTGTTCACAAAACAGGATTTTTTATGATCAGAATTCCCACTCACCTGACGAAGGAGCAGCGCTCCGAAAGCTAGTGGCGTTTGCTACCAAATAAACCTGTTGGACTTTAACCTGGTGTTGTGAGACTTCTTATGGTGTACTTACACCTCAGGCATTGTAGCAGTTCAGGAAGGCAGTGTTGGGGTTGACCACGGCCGAGGCAGCTACATACAGCCACATATTCTGTTATAATTGAAGGACTGCAGATTGAATGTGAGGCATTATGGGACTGGACTATCTTGACCACATTCCTGTGACTGCTCAGTTTCTGCAATCATGAACCATTAAAGCTGCTTAGCAGGGCCCCAACAGAGGACCTGGTGAGAATATTTACTCAGAATGAGTTAGAATTAAACTTATTCCAGGATCGGCTGGTGTTCAGTGGCTGAGATACCCGAATCTGTGAACAGGAGGTCTGACCAATCAACAAACAGTGGCAGATAGTTGGTTAAGAAGTTAAAAAGCGTTCTCAGGCATTGTTTAAATTATTATATCCCAAATTTGTGATAAGAACTGTGAGGGACTTGTGACCTGATAGTCGGTGAAGTGACGGTATACTCCAAGTAGCACTGGACTGAAAAGCAGATCTCTGAGAGTAGATTCCAATGGTTGCAATCCGACCCAAGCATGGCCAGTGAAAAAGTCAGAGCTCGAGTGGGTACTGGACAGGTCTCTTACCTGCCATTTGGAACTAAGAACAAGAAACCTATTGATAAAATTATTAGAGAATACAGCTAATGTTTTGAGTCTGGAAGACATTTCATAACAGCTCTTATGAAGGGTCATTCATACTTGAAACATTGGCTCCACTCTGTCTCCACAGATGCTGCCAGATCTGCTGAGCTTTTCCAGTATTTTCTGTTGTTGTTTCAGATTCCAGCATCCGCAGTGTTTAACTTTTAAGATAAAATGATTAGTTCTGATTGGAACCCCCACCACCTTCCTGCAAAACAGAGGGAGTGGTGGCAAAAGGGGAAAAAGGATAAGGATGATAAAGAACATAAGAACATAAGAACATAAGAAATAGGAGCAGGAGTAGGCCATCTAGCCCCTCGAGCCTGCCCCGCCATTCAATAAGATCATGGCTGATCTGACGTGGATCAGTACCACTTACCCGCCTGATCCCCATAACCCTTAATTCCCTTACCGATTAGGAATCCATCCATCCGCGCTTTAAACATATTCAGCGAGGTAGCCTCCACCACCTCAGTGGGCAGAGAATTCCAGAGATTCACCACCCTCTGGGAGAAGAAGTTCCTCCTCAACTCTGTCTTAAACCGACCCCCCTTTATTTTGAGGCCGTGTCCTCTAGTTTTAACTTCCTTACTAAGTGGAAAGAATCTCTCCGCCTCCACCCTATCCAGCCCCCGCATTATCTTATAAGTCTCCATAAGATCCCCCCTCATCCTTCTAAACTCCAACGAGTACAAACCCAATCTCCTCAGCCTCTCCTCATAATCCAAACCCCTCATCTCCGGTATCAACCTGGTGAACCTTCTCTGCACTCCCTCCAATGCCAATATATCCTTCCTCATATAAGGGGACCAATACTGCACACAGTATTCCAGCTGCGGCCTCACCAATGCCCTGTACAGGTGCATCAAGACATCCCTGCTTTTATATTCTATCCCCCTCGCAATATAGGCCAACATCCCATTTGCCTTCTTGATCACCTGTTGTACCTGCAGACTGGGCTTTTGCGTCTCATGCACAAGGACCCCCAGGTCCCTTTGCACGGTAGCATGTTTTAATTTGTTTCCATTGAGATAGTAATCCCATTTGTTATTATTTCCTCCAAAGTGTATAACTTCGCATTTCTCAATGTTATACTCCATTTGCCATATCCTCGCCCACTCACTCAGCCTGTCCAAATCTCTCTGCAGATCTTCTCCGTCCTCCACACGATTCACTTTTCCACTTATCTTTGTGTCGTCTGCAAACTTCGTTACCCTACACTCCGTCCCCTCCTCCAGATCATCTATATAAATGGTAAACAGTTGCGGCCCGAGTACCGATCCCTGCGGCACGCCACTAGTTACCTTCCTCCAACCGGAAAAACACCCATTTATTCCGACTCTTTGCTTCCTGTCGGATAGCCAGTCCCCAATCCACTTTAACACACTACCCCCAACTCCGTGTGCCCTAATCTTCTTCAGCAGCCTTTTATGGGGCACCTTATCAAACGCCTTTTGGAAATCCAAAAACACCGCATCCACCGGTTCTCCTCCATCAACCGCCCTAGTCACATCTTCATAAAAATCCAACATGTTCGTCAAGCACGACTTTCCCCTCATGAATCCATGCTGCGTCTGATTGATCGAACCATTTCTATCCAGATGCCCTGCTATCTCCTCTTTAATAATGGATTCCAGCATTTTCCCTACTACAGACGTTAAGCTGACCGGCCTATAGTTACCCGCCTTTTGTCTCCTTCCTTTTTTAAACAGCGGCGTAACATTAGCCGTTTTCCAATCAACCGGCACTACCCCAGAATGCAACGAGTTTTGATAAATAATCACTAACGCATCCACTATTACCTCTGACATTTCTTTCAATACCCTGGGATGCATTCCATCCGGACCCGGGGACTTGTCCACCTTCAGTCCCATTAGTCTACCCAGCACTGCCCCTCTGGTAACATTAATCGTATTAAGTATTTCTCCTGCTGCCAACCCTCTATCGTTAATATTTGGCAAACTATTTGTGTCCTCCACCGTGAAGACCGACACAAAAAACGTATTTAAAGACTCAGCCATATCCTCATTTCCCACTATTAACTCCCCCCTCTCGTCCTCCAAGGGTCCAACATTCACTCTAGCCACTCTATTCCTTTTTATATATTTATAAAAACTTTTACTATCATTTTTCATATTAATTGCTAGCCTAGCTTCATAGTCTATCCTTCCTTTCTTTATCGCTTTCTTAGTCTCTCTTTGTTGTTTCTTAAATTTTTCCCAATCACTTGTTTCTCCACTATTTTTGGCCACTCTGTACGCAGCTGTTTTTATTTTAATACTCTCCTTTATTTCCTTCGTTATCCACGGCTGGTTCTCCCTTTTCTTACAATCCTTGTTTTTTGCTGGAATATATTTTTGCTGAGAACTGAAAAGGATCTCCTTAAAAATCCTCCACTGTTCCTCAGCTATCCTACCTGCCAGCCTGCTCTCCCAGTCTACCTTAGCCAATTCATCCCTCATCCTATCATATTTCCCTCTGTTCAAACAGAGGACACTGGTTTGAGACCAAACTTTCTCCTCTTCCATCTGAATCAGAAATTCGACCATATTGTGGTCACTAGACCCAAGAGGGTCCTTCACAATAAGATCCTTAATTCTACCTACCTCGTTACACAATACCAGATCCAAAATAGCTCGTTCCCTCGTCGGTTCCGTAACATGCTGTTCAAGGAAACTATCCCGACAGCATTCTAAGAACTCTTCCTCCATTCCACCCTTACCGACTTGAGTCTGCCAGTCAATGTGCATGTTGAAGTCCCCCATGATTATTGCCGTTCCGTTTTTACACGCATCCCTTATCTGCTTGTTTATAGCCCTCCCTACCTCAACATTATTATTTGGAGGCCTATATACCACACCTACTAGTGTCTTTCTCCCTCTACTATTCCTCATCTCTACCCATAACGATTCCACGTTTTGTTCCTCAGAGCCTATGTCAACCCTCAGTACTACCCTGATATTATCTCTTATTAATAGCGCGACCCCACCACCTTTTCCTTCCTGTCTATTCTTCCTAAACGCCTGATACCCCTGGATATTCATCTCCCAGTCCTGGTCACCTTTCAGCCACGTTTCTGTAATGGCCACTAGATCGTACCCACTGGGTTCTGATTCTCTGAGCCCATGTAGAATTAACAAAATGAGTGAATCAGTTTATAAAGAACAGAAGTTACCCATCCCTAACAAAAACTGATCAAATAAAATAGGTTGAGGAATATAACAAAAAAATTAATAGATGAAGTTTAAAATCGTTTGTTTTGTTTTAAACTTGTGTAAAGTGATGTAATTGTGTGCCAAGTTTTTTCTGCTCACTCCCCACCTCTTTAGGCTCTGTCGAAAAGTTAACCCTTTCAGCAGACAGTTCATTTGTTTTCAAATCGCCCGAAAATTCATGTCTATTTTACTTTATAATTGAAGATTTATGGGAATTGGCTAAGATGAACTTTTGACATTTTTAAAGTATAAAAAAGTGATCTTGAGAAGGCAATTTGATAGAGAGAGGTGGAGGGAGAGATGTTTACAGAGAGGTGTGGAGAGCTGTTGGTTTTACAAGTTATCCATGTTTTTGGAGCGGTCACTTCATGTCCTGGTCTGAGAGGGATGGAGAGAAGTCTGTTCAATTGTTAATGTTAAACTTTCTCTATTAACTGTTAATCGACAATCTGTTTTTTATCTTTCTGACTTGCTACATTTTTAATGATTAATAAACTTTCTGAATTCACCATTTAAAGTATTCTTTCTTGCCATTTGGTTAAGACACTGGAACCTAGAACATAGAACAAAGAACATTACAGTGCAGTACAGGCCTTTCGGCCCTCGATGTTGCACCGACCAGTGAAACCAATCTAAAGCCCATCTAACCTACACTATTCCAATATCATCCATATGTTTATCCAATGACCATTTAAATGCCCTTAATGTTGGCGAGTCCACTACTGTTGCAGGCAGGGCATTCCACGCCCTTACTACTCTCTGAGTAAAGAACCTACCTCTGACATCTGTCCTATATCTATCACCCCTCAATTTAAAGCTATGTCCCCTTGTGTTAGCCATCACCATCTGAGGAAAAAGACTCTCACTGTCCACCCTATCTAATCCTCTGATCATCTTATATGCCTCTATTAAGTCACTTCTTAACCTTCTTCTCTCTAACGAAAACAGCCTCAAGTCCCTCAGCCTTTCCTCATAAGTCCTTCCCACCACACCAGGCAACATCCTGGTAAATCCCCTCTGCACCCTTTCCAATGCTTCCACATCCTTCCTATAATGCGGCGACCAGAACTGTACGCAATACTCCAAGTGCGGCCACACCAGAGTTTTGTACAGCTGCAACATGACCTCATGGCTCCGAAACTCAATCCCTCTACCAATAAAAGCTAACACACCGTATGCCTTCTTAACAACCCTGTCAACCTGGGTGCCAACTTTCAGGGATCTATGCACATGGACACCGAGATCTCTCTGCTCATCCACACTACCAAGTATCTTACCATTAGCCCAGTACCCTGTATTCCAGTTACTCCTTCCAAAGTGAATCATCTCACACTTTTCCGCGTTAACCTCCATTTGCCACCTCTCAGCCCAGCTCTGCAGCTTATCTATGTCCCTCTGTTGTTATTTTAAATCCTTGAATTGTTTGTGAATTTTTCCCTCATCTTCCCACATTTTAGTAACAAAACTCTTTTTACTTCTTTAACATTTTTTGTTCTTAGCTCTGACAAAGGGTCACCCAGACTCGAAACGTTGGCTCTATTCTCTCTCCACAGATGCTGTCAGCCCTGCTGAGATTTTCCAGCATTTACTGTTTTTATCTCAGTGACAAATGTTGATGTGTTTGCTCCGCACCCACAGGGCTCCATCTGTTTGCTCCGCACCCACAGGGCTCCATCTGTTTGCTCCGCACCCACAGGGCTCCATCTGTTTGCTCCGCACTCACAGGGCTCCATGTGTTTGCTCCGCACCCACAGGGCGCCATCTGTTTGCTCCGCACCCTCAGGGCTCCATCTGTTTGCTCCGCACCCACAGGGCTCCATCTGTTTGCTCCGCACCCACAGGGTGTTCTCACGTGAGATGATGGCATCTGTGTCGATGATCCGGCACGTCTTGCAGAGGTTGCTGTGGCAGGGTTGTGTGGTGTCTTGGACACGCGCATCTCCATTAAGGACGGTCACCTCAGCACCTCACTGTACCGCAAGCCCACGGATAACCTCACGATGCTCCACTTCTCCAGCTTCCACCCTAAACACGTTAAAGAAGCCATCCCCTACGAACAAGCCCTCCGTATACACAGGATCTGCTCGGATGAGGAGGATCGCAACAGACACCTCCAGACGCTGAAAGATGCCCTCATAAGAACAGGATATGGCGCTAGACTCATTGATCAACAGTTCCAACGCGCCACAGCGAAAAACCACACCGACCTCCTCAGAAGACAAACACGGGACACAGTGGACAGAGTACCCTTCGTTGTCCAGTACTTCCCCGGAGCGGAGAAGCTACGGCATCTCCTCCGGAGCCTTCAACATGTCATTGATGAAGACGAACATCTCGCCAAGGCCATCCCCACACCCCCACTTCTTGCCTTCAAACAACCGCACAACCTCAAACAGACCATTGTCCGCAGCAAACTACCCAGCCTTCAGGAGAACAGTGACCAAGACACCACACAACCCTGCCACAGCAACCTCTGCAAGACGTGCCGGATCATCGACACAGATGCCATCATCTCACGTGAGAACACCATCCACCAGGTACACGGTACATACTCTTGCAACTCGGCCAACGTTGTCTACCTGATACGCTGCAAGAAAGGATGTCCCGAGGCATGGTACATTGGGGAAACCATGCAGACGCTGCGACAACGGATGAATGAACACCGCTCGACAATCACCAGGCAAGACTGTTCTCTTCCTGTTGGGGAGCACTTCAGCGGTCACGGGCATTCGGCCTCTGATATTCGGGTAAGCGTTCTCCAAGGCGGCCTTCGCGACACACGACAGCGCAGAGTCGCTGAGCAGAAACTGATAGCCAAGTTCCGCACACACAAGGACGGCCTCAACCGGGATATTGGGTTCATGTCACACTATTTGTAACTCCTACAGTTGCGTGGACCTGCAGAGTTTCACTGGCTGTCTTGTCTGGAGACAATACACATCTTTTTAGCCTGTCTTGATGCTCTCTCCACTCCCATTGTTTTGTTTCTTAAAGACTGGATTAGTTGTAAGTATTCGCATTCCAACCATTATTCATGTAAATTGAGTCTGTGTCTTTATAAGTTCTGTTTGTGAACAGAATTCCCACTCACCTGAAGAAGGGGCTTAGAGCCTCGAAAGCTTGTGTGGCTTTTGCTACCAAATAAACCTGTTGGACTTTAACCTGGTGTTGTTAAACTTCTTACTGTATTCCAGGTCAACCCCGCCCCCGCCCAGGGACATGTTTATCTTCCATTGCAGGAATTTGTTCTTTATTTATTATTTCACAGGGCGTGGGCCTCAGTTGCGTTTATTTATGTAGGGGAATATTCACAGTCTAAAGTTGCTGAACTTAATGTTGAGTCCAGAAGGCTGTAATGTGCCCAATCGGAAGATGGGATGTTGTTCCTCCAGATTGCGTTGGGCAACACTGGGGCATTGCAACAGGCCAAGGACAGCGATGTGGGCATGAGAGCAAGATGCTGAGTTGAAATGGCAAGTGACTGGAAAGTGAAGGTCATGCTTGTGGACTGAGCAAAGGTGTTCTGCAAAGCAGTCACCCAGTCTGCGTTTAGTCTCCCCATCATAGAGGGGACGGCATTGGAATGCAGTAGACTAAATTGAAGGAGGTCCAAGTGAAACGCTGCTTCACCTGAAAGGAGTGTTAGGAGCGTTGGACAGGGAGGATGTAATGGGGAAGGTATTGCACCTACTGCAAATGCGTGGACAGGTAATGTGGGATGAGGGGTTGAGGGTGATGGAGGAGTGGACCAGGGTATCATGGAGAGAGCGGTCCCTGCAGAATGCTGACTGGGGTGGTGAGCGGATGTGTTTCATGGTGGCAGCATATTAGAGTTTGCAAAAATGACATGATAATCCTTTGAATGCGGGCACAGGTGTCATGAAAAGGAAAGACAAGGGGGGCACCTTTCACCTTAATCATACTGAGTGACAGAGCAGGCTTGATGGGGTGAATGGCCTGCTTCTGTTCCTATTTCTTACTATCTCTGAGTCCAAGACAGGAAGCAGTTAACAGAGATCTGCCCATCAGCAGAATTTCCAAGGTGTAGAATTACGTACAGCAGAGTGGGGATAGAGGGAGACTGTGTGGTGTGGAGATTAGCAGATTTTGAGGATTGAGGGTGGAAAGAATATTCCTTCGAAACTAGAATTGTCTGTTCAGAATTTCTATCGCAGACTGAGTGATTAATTTTGTAAACTCTCTTTACAGGTATTACAAGGGAAAGATTTTCAGATGCAAAACTCAAAACAAACATCTTGGCTTGAGTCACTCGATTATTCTTCAACCTTTGAATGTGGAAGTATAAATGTTTGTCTGTGGAAAAGATGTCAATCGTCAGTGTGACTGGAAAAGCACTGAGTTGCATAGCATGAAAAAACATCATACCGTTCACAGTGGAGAGAAGCTGTACACGTGTTGTGTGTGTGGACGAGGCTTCAACTGATCATCAAACAAGGATAAACAACAAGGACACCAGCACCATGGAGAAACCCTGGAAATGTGAGGTTTGTGGGAAAGGATTCCGTGCTCCCTGTGAGCTGGAAACTCATCAACGCAGTCACAGCGGAGAAAGGCCATTCACCTGCTCGATGTGTGGGAAAGGATTCATTGATTCATCCACCCTGCACAGACACCAGAGAGTTCACACTGGGAAGAGGCTGTTCACCTGCTCTGAATGTGGGAAAGGCTTCAGTGATTCATCCAACCTGCTGATACACCAGCGAGTTCACACTGGGGAGAGACCATTCACCTGCTCGGAGTGTGGGAAAGGATTCACACGGGCATCTGCTTTGAGGAATCACTAGAGCTTTCACACCAGTGAGGGACTGTTCACCTGTTCTGACTGTGGGAAGGGATTCGCTCACTCATCCCTCCTGCTGACACACCAACGCATTCACACCGGGGAGAGGCCGTTCAGCTGCTCTGACTGTGGGAGGGGATTCACTCAGTTATCAAGTCTGGTGAGACATCGACGCATTCACACCAGGGAGACTCCATTCACCTGCTCCGTGTGTGGGAAGGAATTCAGTCAGACTGACAGTCTGCTGGGACAACGAGGCACCCACACCAATGAGACACATTTTAAATGCTCTGACTGTGGGAGTTGCTTCATACAATCTGTGCTGCTTGACACTGAGGAGAGACCGTTCAGTTGCTCTCACTGCACAAAGAGCTTTAGAATGTCATACGATCTACTGAGACATCAGAGAGTTCACACCGGGGAGAAGCCATTCACCTGTTCTGACTGTGGGAAGGGATTCGGTGATTCATCCAACCTGCGGAGACACCAGCGCGTTCACACTGGGGAGAAGCCATTCACCTGCTCTCAGTGTGGGAAAAGATTCACTCAGTCATCCCACCTACAGACTCACCAGCGAGTTCACAATGGGGAGAGACCGTTCACCTGCTCCGTGTGTGAGAAAGGATTCAATGATTTATCCAACTTACTGACTCACCAACGATTTCATAACACAGAGATTCATTCACCTGCTGTGTGTGTGGGCAGGGATTCACTTGTTCATCCAAACTGCTGAGACACCAAGGCAGTTGCAGTGATTAGATGCTCTGTGGCTGTTAATCGCATCAATTGAGTGACCACATTTTAGGAAGGAGCACTGTGTACAGTTCTGGCCACCCTATCGTAGAAAGGACATTCTTAAGCTGGAAAGAGTGCAGGAAAGATTTACGAGGATGCTACCATGACTTGATGGTTTGAGTTATAAGGAGAGTCTGAATAGACTGGGAATTATTTTCTCTGGAGCGTAGGAGGCTGAGGGGTGATCTTATAGAGGTCTATAAAATAATGGGGGGTACAGGTCCGCTAGATAGTCAACATATTTTCCCAAAGGTAGGGGAGTCTAAAACTAGAGGGCATAGGTTTAAGGTGAGAGGGGAGAGATACAAAAGTGTCCAGAGGGGCAATTGTTTCACACAGAGGGTGGTGAGTGTCTGGAACAAGCTGCCAGAGGTAGTAGTAGAGGCGGTACAATTTTGTCTTTTAAAAAGCGATTAGACAGTTACGTGGGTAAGATGGGTTTAGAGGGATATGGGCCAAAGGCGGGCAATTGGGACTAGCTTAGTGGTTTAAAAAAAAGGGCCGGCATTGACAAGTTGGGCCGAAGGGCCTGTTTCCATGCTGTAAACCTCTATGACATAGAAAGGGAGACTAACAATGAGTTACTTAGGAGGTATATACTTGTAATGTTTCACTCTGAATAAATCTATTCCAAGTAAAGATTGGCTCCAGTTTCTTCCTTCACCGTAAGACTGTCAGGGTTCATAGATGGTCACAGAATTCTTGCTGAATGTTGGAAACTAAAGAAAAATAAAATTTTGGGCAGAAGATTACAATCCCAGCAGCTTTTGTGAGGAATGGCTGAAAGCGAGTGTGAATTGTCAGGGTCTGATTACCCGCCGATGTTCTCGGGGTCTGAATCAGTGGAAGAGTGAAGTGGAGATGTGGACACAGGTCACATCTCCACCAAGGAGGAAACAAGGTCTGGCCTTGGCATTGTCATTCCTTCATTAAAGAAAGCTGAATACCTTCTTTAAACCAACAGAGCTACACAATTCTTTTTATCAAAATGAACTTTATTGTATATAATTGTTTTAACTTAACACTTATTTATAACTGTATGTGTGCTGCATTCAGGGTTTACTTTTTACATCCCCCAGGTTCTGTCATAAGGCACAATCTGAAAGTTATTTATTTTTGTCTAAACCACAATGTACATAGAATCCCTACAGTGCAGAGGAGGCCATTCGGCCCAACGACTCTGCACCAACCCACAATCCCACCCAGGCCCTATCCCCATATATTTACCCTAGCTTGTCGCTAAGGGTCAGTTTATCATGGCCAATCCACCTAACCCGCACATCTTTGGACTGTGGAAGGAAACCAGAGCACCCGGAGGAAACCCACAAAGACATGGGGAGAATGTGCCAACTCCACACAGACAGTGACCCAAGCTGGGAATGTAACCCGGGTCCCGGGTGCTGTGAGGCAGCGAGAGAGGCGGGCAGCGAGAGAGGCGGGCAGCGAGAGAGGCGGGCAGCGAGAGAGGCGGGCAGCGAGAGAGGCGGGCAGCGAGAGAGGCGGGGAGCGAGAGAGGCGGGGAGCGAGAGAGGCGGGGAGCGAGAGAGGCGGGGAGCGAGAGAGGCGGGGAGCGAGAGAGGCGGGGAGCGAGAGAGGCGGGGAGCGAGAGAGGCGGGGAGCGAGAGAGGCGGGGAGCGAGAGAGGCGGGGAGCGAGAGAGGCGGGGAGCGAGAGAGGCGGGGAGCGAGAGAGGCGGGGAGCGAGAGAGGCGGGGAGCGAGAGAGGCGGGGAGCGAGAGAGGCGGGGAGCGAGAGAGGCGGGCAGCGAGAGAGGCGGGGAGCGAGAGAGGCGGGGAGCGAGAGAGGCGGGGAGCGAGAGAGGCGGGGAGCGAGAGAGGCGGGGAGCGAGAGAGGCGGGGAGCGAGAGAGGCGGGGAGCGAGAGAGGCGGGGAGCGAGAGAGGCGGGGAGCGAGAGAGGCGGGGAGCGAGAGAGGCGGGGAGCGAGAGAGGCGGGGAGCGAGAGAGGCGGGGAGCGAGAGAGGCGGGGAGCGAGAGAGGCGGGGAGCGAGAGAGGCGGGGAGCGAGAGAGGCGGGGAGCGAGAGAGGCGGGGAGCGAGAGAGGCGGGGAGCGAGAGAGGCGGGGAGCGAGAGAGGCGGGGAGCGAGAGAGGCGGGGAGCGAGAGAGGCGGGGAGCGAGAGAGGCGGGGAGCGAGAGAGGCGGGGAGCGAGAGAGGCGGGGAGCGAGAGAGGCGGGGAGCGAGAGAGGCGGGGAGCGAGAGAGGCGGGGAGCGAGAGAGGCGGGGAGCGAGAGAGGCGGGGAGCGAGAGAGGCGGGGAGCGAGAGAGGCGGGGAGCGAGAGAGGCGGGGAGCGAGAGAGGCGGGGAGCGAGAGAGGCGGGGAGCGAGAGAGGCGGGGAGCGAGAGAGGCGGGGAGCGAGAGAGGCGGGGAGCGAGAGAGGCGGGGAGCGAGAGAGGCGGGGAGCGAGAGAGGCGGGGAGCGAGAGAGGCGGGGAGCGAGAGAGGCGGGGAGCGAGAGAGGCGGGGAGCGAGAGAGGCGGGGAGCGAGAGAGGCGGGGAGCGAGAGAGGCGGGGAGCGAGAGAGGCGGGGAGCGAGAGAGGCGGGGAGCGAGAGAGGCGGGGAGCGAGAGAGGCGGGGAGCGAGAGAGGCGGGGAGCGAGAGAGGCGGGGAGCGAGAGAGGCGGGGAGCGAGAGAGGCGGGGAGCGAGAGAGGCGGGGAGCGAGAGAGGCGGGGAGCGAGAGAGGCGGGGAGCGAGAGAGGCGGGGAGCGAGAGAGGCGGGGAGCGAGAGAGGCGGGGAGCGAGAGAGGCGGGGAGCGAGAGAGGCGGGGAGCGAGAGAGGCGGGGAGCGAGAGAGGCGGGGAGCGAGAGAGGCGGGGAGCGAGAGAGGCGGGGAGCGAGAGAGGCGGGGAGCGACAGAGGCGGGGAGCGACAGAGGCGGGGAGCGACAGAGGCGGGGAGCGACAGAGGCGGGGAGCGACAGAGGCGGGGAGCGACAGAGGCGGGGAGCGACAGAGGCGGGGAGCGACAGAGGCGGGGAGCGACAGAGGCGGGGAGCGACAGAGGCGGGGAGCGACAGAGGCGGGGAGCGACAGAGGCGGGGAGCGACAGAGGCGGGGAGCGACAGAGGCGGGGAGCGACAGAGGCGGGGAGCGACAGAGGCGGGGAGCGACAGAGGCGGGGAGCGACAGAGGCGGGGAGCGACAGAGGCGGGGAGCGACAGAGGCGGGGAGCGACAGAGGCGGGGAGCGACAGAGGCGGGGAGCGACAGAGGCGGGGAGCGACAGAGGCGGGGAGCGACAGAGGCGGGGAGCGACAGAGGCGGGGAGCGACAGAGGCGGGGAGCGACAGAGGCGGGGAGCGACAGAGGCGGGGAGCGACAGAGGCGGGGAGCGACAGAGGCGGGGAGCGACAGAGGCGGGGAGCGACAGAGGCGGGGAGCGACAGAGGCGGGGAGCGACAGAGGCGGGGAGCGACAGAGGCGGGGAGCGACAGAGGCGGGGAGCGACAGAGGCGGGGAGCGACAGAGGCGGGGAGCGACAGAGGCGGGGAGCGACAGAGGCGGGGAGCGACAGAGGCGGGGAGCGACAGAGGCGGGGAGCGACAGAGGCGGGGAGCGACAGAGGCGGGGAGCGACAGAGGCGGGGAGCGACAGAGGCGGGGAGCGACAGAGGCGGGGAGCGACAGAGGCGGGGAGCGAGAGAGGCGGGGAGCGGGAAAGAGACACAGAGCGGGAAAGAGACACAGAGAGGGAAAGAGACACAGAGAGGGAAAGAGACACAGAGAGGGAAAGAGACACAGAGAGGGAAAGAGACACAGAGAGGGAAAGAGGGAGAAAGAGAGAGAGAAAGAGAGACAGAGAGAGAGAGACAGAGACACAGAGATAGTCAGAGAGAGGGAGAGTCAGAGAGAGGCAGAGCCAGAGAGAGTGAGCGACAGAGAGAGAGAGAGAGAGAGCACAGCGAGAGAGAAAGGCAGGGAGAGAGAGACAGAGAGAGAAATTGAACATAGAAGTCAAGATATTCTGCTTCAGTTATACAGGGCGTTGCTGAAACTGCATCTTGAACACTGGGTGCAGTTTTTGTCTCCAATTAAACAAAGGATCGTAGAATCCCTACAGTACAGACAGAGGCCGTTCTGTCCATCGAGTCTGTACCAAACACCATCCCATCCAGGCCCTGTTCCCATAACCACTCTTGCTACTCCGCCTGACACTAAGGGTCAATTTAGCACAGCCAATCAACCTAACCCACACATCTTTGGACTGTGGGAGGAAACCGGAGCACCCGGATGAAACCCACACAGACACAGGGAGAATGTGCAAACTCCACACAGACAGCGACCCGAGGCTGGAATTGAACCTGGGTCCCTGGCGTTGTGAGGCAGCAGTGCTAACCACTGTGCTGCCGTGCTGTCCCATGTTATAAATACCATGGAAACAGTTCAGAGGAGATTTACTAGATTGATTCCCAATCCAGTAGTGTGAAATATTAACTCTGTTTCTCTCTCCATAAATGCTGCCAGACCTAATACATTTTTGCAGTTCTTTCTGTATTTATTTCAGGTCTACCTGTAATAGTAGGAAAGACACTGTTTACTATCCAGGATAAATAAATGTCCTTCATCAGCTTTTGTGGATCATTTCAGTGGAAATGTGCTCTCCCAGGTTCAAAGAGCATCAGCCCACTGGAAGCAAAGTTGTGAGACCGGCCAGTCCAGCAGAAAGAAACCGTCCGACCCTCCCACTTCACCAACTGTCAGAATGAACATGGTTCAGTCCTGGATGTGATTAACAGCAGCATCCAACTCCTGTCATCACTTGTGAACTCGTTGGTGTCTCCGCAGGCTGGATGACTGAGTGAATCCCTTCCCACACACACAGCAGGTGAACGGTCTCTCCCCAGTGTGAACTCGCTGGTGCTCCTGCAGGTTGGATGACGTTCTAAATCTCTTTGTGCAGTGAGAGCAGCTGAACGGTCTCTCCTCAGTGTGAATGCGCTGGTGTATAACCAGATCCCGAGAACTTTTGAAACCACTGCCACAGTCAGAGCATTTAAAGGGTCTCTCCTGGGTGTGAGTGAGATTGTGACTCAGCAGGCTGGATGAATGAGTGAATCCCTTCCCACACACAGAGCAGGTGAACGGTCTCTCCCTGGTGTGAATTCGCTGGTGCTCCCGCAGGTGGGATGATGTTCTAAATGTCTTTGTGCAGTGAGAGCAGCTGAACGGTCTCTCCCCAGTGTGAATCCGCTGGTGGATCGTCAGTTCCCGAGAGCTTTTGAAACCATTTCCACAGTCAGAGCATTTAAAGGGTCTCTCATTGCTGTGAGTGACTTTGTGCTTTGACAGATTGGATAACTGCATAAATCCTTTCCCACACACCAAGCAGATGAATGGTCTCTCTCCAGTGTGAACGCGCTGGTGTCTCTGCAGATTGGGTAAATGAGCGAATCCGTTCCCACACTCAAAGCAGATGAACGCTCTTTCTCCAGTGTGAACCAGCCGATGTCGCTGCAGATGATATAACCGAGTGAATCCCTTCCCACACACAGAACAGGTGTGCGGCTTCTCTCCAGTGTGAACACGTCGATGAATTTGCAGCTCAGAGGGGGTTTTGCAACCCTTCCCACAGTCCCCACATTTCCACGGTTTCTCCATGTTGCAGGTGTCCTTGTGTTGCTCCAGGTTTGACCATCAGTTGAAGTCTCACACAGAACAATATTATAGTGCCCTGCTGTGATGGTGCAATATTTTTCCAGGCTGTGTAACTGGGAGGCTCTTTCCACAGTCACTGCATGGGAAAATCTCAGTTGATTGTGTGTGTCTGTGTGTGTGTGTGTGTGTGTGTGTGTGTGTGTGTGTGTGTGTGTGTGTGTGTGTGTCAGTCCTGTTCCAGTCACACTGATGTTTAAAGACTGCTAAAGCTGATAGAACAGAGAAACATTTCTCCTTCTGGATTCAAAGACCGAAGATATTCAGGTCCCGATGAATTGAGTGACTCTGTCAGATGTTGATGTGATGTTTGGTTTGAGATTTCTGTCTGTAAAATCCTCAACTTCTGATGTCCTGTAAAAGGAGTTTACAAAGGTTATCACTGTCAGTACAGGATAGAAATTCAGAACAGACAATTCTAGTTTCTATGGAACATTATTTCCTCTCTCATTCCCCAAGAGCTGCAAATCTCCATTCCACACACTCTCCCTCCATTCTCACTCTGCTGTATCTAATATTCACCCTCCCAATTCTCCTGTCGGTGCTGATTGATAGATCTATGCTCACTGCTTCCTGTCCTGGACACAGAGAGCTGGAAATCTCCATGCAGGCTGCCAGACAGATATATGTCTATCTGACTGGACTAACAATGTGTGGAACATACCGACTGGATTCACTTCCTTTCCCTTCAGTTGCTGCAACTCCCCAATTTCCCCCAGAATGAGAAAAGAAATGGAAAGGGGGAGAAAAGAAAGTGTTTTACTCACAGATGTTGGCCTCTTTTAAGGTCAAACCAAATAAACAAACTCAAGTTAAATCAGGACAAAGTAAAAGGGGCAGCTCCCCAAAAGGAGGGGGAGCAGCCCGAACAAAAATCAAAGTACAAAGGAAACTTAAAAACATCAAATCATAATGTGATTATTCGGGTCGATAACACACCCCAACCCCTGCAGTGCCGAACGGGGGTGGAAGGTGTCAACCGTGCCTGTGGACATCGCATGTTCCCTCTCCAGGGACACCTGGCCGCGAACGTAGCCACGGTAGAGGGGCAGACAGTCAGGATGGACGGCCCCCTCGATCGTCTGCTGCCTGGACCGGTAAATGGCGCGCTTCGCCAGGCCCAGGAGCAGGTTCACGAGGAGGTCACCATCCCGACCCGCCCCTCTCTGCGTGGGTTTCCTCCGAGTGCTCCGGTTTCCTCCCACAGTCCAAAGATGTGCGGGTTAGGTCGATTGGCTATGCTAAATAAATTGCCCCTTAGTATCTTGGGATGCGTAAATTAGAGGGATTAGCGGGTAAAATATGTAGGGATATGGGGGTAGGGCCTGGGTGGGATTGTGGTCGGTGCAGACTCGATGGGCCGAATGGCCTCTTTCTGTGCTGTAGGGTTTCTATGATTCTATTGTCCCTCTGAAGATAGAGGTTCTGAACCAGCCCCTGAAACCACGCCCATTGTGACCCGCCACCGACAGCGGCGCATGCGCTCTCCTTCCCCGCTGAAACAAGATGGCGGCCGATAACCGGGGCCTGTTCCCGGGATAAAAGACTGGGAGCTGTAAAGCCGGGACCTGCAGGGTCTTATTCGGGCCGTGCGGCCTACAGCGGATGTTTGTGAAGCCATAGCTCCCTCCCTACCCCGACTCCCGGCTACATTTCTCCCGCAGCCCCACTGACTCACCCTCTGAAAAAAGCCGCTCCCGCATTCATAGGGCTCCGGGCAAAGTGACACTGCGCACGCTCCAGATATAGCACTGCGCCTGCGCAATAGGCTCCTGTGGAATGAATAGGACACTTTCACACCCGCAGGGGCACCTGGGAATTAATGGCGTCATTGTCAATCAAAGACAATAATAGAAAATTATCTTGTGCAATTAAGATCAATTAATTTTAAAAAATGCATTCCTCGGAATTTGTGCGCTGCCATTCTCTATTTCTAAAATTGATTTAAACCAGTGCTCTCCTGTGGGAATACCCCGAGTTTTTAAAACTTTTCCCACTGGATTCCTCCCCTCTCTCTGCTCTCCTGAAGGTGCTCATGCTGGTTGGGTAAATCCCACAGAGACTCGTTTCTTTCACTTTCTTTCTCCTGATGCTAAATATTCTGTTTTATGGAATGATACATCACAGATGGAAACCACTTGGCACATCCTGCCCAGTCGGGCTGTCTTTAAGATCTGTCCAATTAATCCCACAGCCCTGCTGGCAGAGTGAGAACAACATCTATTTATACTGCAGCAATGCAGAAGGTGAATGGAAAATGTTTTCCAGTTGCATACCTCTCAGACACACACCCCTAGAAAGATAAATTGGCCTGTGTACTAAGAACAAAGAAAATTGCAGCACAGGAACAGGCCCTTTGGCACTCCAAGCCTGCACCGACCATACTGCCCGACTTAACTAAAACCCACTACCCTTCCAGGGACCATATCCCTCTATTCTCATCTCATGCATGTACTTGTCAAGACGCCGCTTAAAAGTCAAGACCGTATCTGCTTCCACTACCTCCCCCGGCAATGAATACCAGGCACCCACCACTCTCTGTGTAAAACATCTGCCTTGTACATCTCTTTTAAACTTTACCCCTCGCACCTTAAACCTATTCCCCCTAGTAATTGACTCTTCCACCCTGGGAAAAAGTTTCTGACTGTCCACTCTTTCCATGCCTCTCATATCTTGTCAACTTCTATCAGGTCTCCCCTCAACCTCCATCGCTCAAGTGAGAACAAACCAAGTTTCCCAACCTCTCCTCATAGCTAATGCCCCCCATACCAGGCAACATCCTGGTAAATCTTTTCTGGACCCTCTCCAAAGCCTCCACATCCTTCTGGTAGTGTGGCGACCAGAATTGAACACTATATTCCACGTGCGGCCTAACTAAGGTTCTATAAAGCTGCAACATGACTTGCCAATTTTTAAACTCAATGCCCCAGCCGATGAAGGTAAGCATGCCCTATACCTTCTTGACGACCTTCTCCACCTGCATTGCCACTTTCAGTAATCTGTGCTCCTGTACACCCAGGTCCCTTTGCCTATCAATATTGTTAAAGGTTCTGCCATTTACTGTATATTTCCTATCTGTATTAGACCTTCCAAACTGCATTACCTCACATTTGTCCGGATTAAACTCCATCTCTCCACCCAAGTCTCCAACTGGTCTATATCCTGCTGTATCCTCTGATGGTCCTCATCGCTATCCGCAAATCCACCAACCTTTGTGTCGTCCGCAAACTTACCTATCAATCCAGTTACATTTTCCTCCAAATCATTTATATATATTATATATATCCTGTGTGAATTCGCTGTTGTGTCCAAAGACTGGATGGCCCAGCAAAATCCTTCCCACACAAGGAGCAGGTGAACAATCTCTCCCCAGTGTGAACTCGCTGATGTGCACTGAGGTTGGATGAACATGAGAACCCCTTTCCACAGGTGGAGCAACTGAACGGCCTCTCCTCAGTGTGAATTTGCTGGTGTAACAGCAGGTGGGATGAGATAGTGAATCCTTTCCCAAACACAGAACAGATGGCCTCTCTCCAGTGTGACTGTGTCTATGGTTTTCCAGCAAGTACAGATAATTGAATCCTTTATCACAATCATCACATTTCCATGGTTTCTCCATTTTCCCAGCCCCAATGTGACCGTGTCGATGGGTTTCCAACCGGGCTGGATAATTGAATCCTTTACCACAATCCTCACATTTCCACGGTTTGTCCATGGTGCTGGTGTCCTTCTGTCTCTCCAGGTTGGATGATTAGTTGAAGCCTCATCCACATACAGACCATGGTGTGATGTTTTTCAGGCTATGTAACTGGTTAAAGCTCTATCCACAGTCAGTTCACTGGAGCACTCTCACTTGGGTGTATGTGTGTGTCTCAGTTCTTTTTCTGTCACATTGAATTTTGAAATTTTCTCCCACTGACAAAACAGGGAACGATTTATCCCTCCACTGTCAAAAGCAATCATATTTAGGTCATGATGAATCGAATGGCTCTGTCAGACTTTGATGTGAAGTTTAGTTTGAGTTTCCTGTCTGTGACTCTTCCTCTTCTAGTTCCCTGCACAGAGTTTTAAAAACCTGCTTCAGAACAGACAATTTCAGTTTCCACGAAACATTTCTCTGTCTCATTTATCTTGAGCTGTAATCCCCATCCCACACACTCTCTCTTGTCCCTGAGCTGAAATCAAACTCATTGCCCCATCTCCACTCTGAGCTCAGCTCCCTCTCCCTCCAGCTGGATTCAGTCCTGCAGACCATGTACAGATTGAGAGTACAATCAAGGAGTCAATTATTTTCCTTCCAAGTCAGGGGACGTGCAGCCCCACTGACTCTGTTGTTACCACAATGGGCACTCATGCTCTGCTCACCAATGAAACACCACGGTGACCATTAACATGGGCCTGTTCCGAGGAAAGGCTCCATTTTATTTGTGCCACAACAGCAGGGGAATTACCTCCTGCACAGGCACAAAGGTATCATCAGTCACAGAAAATAATTGCAGCTGGTGTCTCAAACCTCATTTTACCATTTGCTCCCAGACATTCTCAATTCAATTTTGAAATGCAAACTGAAATCTGGCAAAGTGGGTAAATTAAACACATTTTAATGGTCATTTTCAGAATGACTATTCCCAAGAATTAATTCCTAAGTCAGTAAATTAAAATTCTCATCAGCAATGTAGACAGCACAGTGGGAGGGAGACACAGAGGGAGGGAGACAGAGAGGGAGGGAGACACAGAGGGAGGGAGACACAGAGGGAGGGAGACACAGAGGGAGGGAGACACAGAGAGAGGGAGACACAGAGAGAGGGAGACACAGAGGGAGGGAGACACAGACCGAGAGAGGGGGACAGAGAGAAAGAGAGAGAGGGACAGACCAAGAGAGAGACAGAGAGAGAGAGCGAAAGACGGAGAGAGCGAAAGACGGAGAGAGGGAGAGACAGAGGGAGGGAGAGACAGAGGGAGGGAGAGACAGAGGGAGGGAGAGACAGAGGGAGGGAGAGACAGAGGGAGGGAGAGACAGAGGGAGGGAGAGACAGAGGGAGGGAAAGACAGAGGGAGGGAAAGACAGAGGGAGGGAGAGACAGAGGGAGGGAGAGACAGAGGGAGGGAGACACAGACCGAGAGAGGGGGACAGAGAGAAAGAGAGAGAGGGACAGACCAAGAGAGAGACAGAGAGAGAGAGCGAAAGACGGAGAGAGCGAAAGACGGAGAGAGGGAGAGACAGAGAGAGGGAGAGACAGAGGGAGAGACAGAGGGAGGGAGACACAGAGGGAGGGAGACACAGAGGGAGGGAGAGACAGAGGGAGGGAGAGACAGAGGGAGGGA
>NW_027590422.1:30000-37500 GCF_964213995.1 Mustelus asterias
TGAGAGAGAGTGTGTGTGAGAGAGAGTGTGTGTGAGAGAGAGTGTGTGTGAGAGAGAGTGTGTGTGAGAGAGAGTGTGTGTGAGAGAGTGTGTGAGAGAGAATGTGCGAGGGAGAGTGTGTGTGTGAGAGAATGTGAGTGAGAGAGAGTGCGTTTGAGAGAATGTGTGTATGTGAGAGTGTGTGTTTGAGAGAGAGAGAGTGTGGGAGAGAGAGTGTGTGTGAGAGAGAGCACCCTCAACACATTTCAAAACGACACTGATTTCCACTTGAAGGAATAACTTCTCCACCCCAACACTATCCCGTCATTCTCGATAAGCCCATGCTGCCCGTGTTCTGGGATAAATTACACGCAAGTGAAAAGATGATTTTAAATAGTGGGGTTACATTTGCCACCCCCCAATCTGTAGGAACTGCTCCAGAGTCTATAGAATTTTGGAAGATGACCAGCAATGCATCCAATATTTCCAGCGCCGCTTCCTTTAATACTCTGGGATGTAGATTATCAGGCCCTGGGGCTTTGTCAGCCTTTAACCCCATTCATTCCCCCAGCACCATTTTCTTACTAATACTGATTTCCTTCAATTCAATTCCGCACTCTCACTAAACCATTGGTTCCCTAACATTTCTGCCAGGTTATCTGTGCCTCTTTTGTGAAGACAGAACCAAAGTATATGTTCAATTCTTCTGCCATTTCTTTGCTCCCCATTATAATTTCCCTGGAGAGATGGAGAGAGGCAGAGTCACTGAGAGATAGGGATGAGATAGTAATGCAGAGAGTAACAGTGAGATATTCAGGTGTGCAAGCAGCTAATAGTGGGGTACAACAAGGATCACTCCAAAGCCACAGATATTGCCTCATGTTGCCGCTGTCGCCATTTACCTTAAATCAGCATCCTCTGCTTTCCAAGCTTTCCCCCAATGTGCCGATTATCTCAAAGCCGATCCACTCAGTCCTGGGACATCACTGCAGGAGTTCCTCAGGGTGAGTGTCCGAGGCCCCAACCATCTTCAGCTGCTCCATCACTGACCTTCCCTCCATAGGTGAGATGTTCGCTGATGATCGCACCATTCACAACTCCTCAGATTGTGAAATAGTCAATGCCGGAATACTGAGCAGGACAGGCAGCATCTGTGTAAAGAGAAGCAGGTTCTGGGACTGGGGGACTGAGAGACAGGAAGATAGTGAAACACACACAAACTCACTGACAACAAACGCAGTGATGCACACACACACACACACACACACAGATGCACGCACAGTCTCACACACAGACACACACACACAGATAGAGAACACTCCCACAGTCTCACTCACAATGTGAAACTATTAAAATTGGGGTTGTTCTGGGAGCCAGAATGAAAGGAAAACAGATATCGGAGGATGGTGGGACAGGAGGAGCTGGGGAAGGCCCATAGGCACGGTGGCACAGTGGTTAGCACTGCTGCCTCACAGTGCCAGGGGCCCGGGTTCAATTCCAGCCTTGGGTGAGTGTCTGTGTAGAATTTCCACGTTCTCCCCGATTCTGTGTGGGTTTCCTCCGGGTGCTCCGGTTTCCTCCCACACTCCAAAGATGTCGAGGTTAGGTGGACTGGCCATGCTAAATTGCCCCTTAGTATCCAAAGATGTTGAGATGAGGTGGATTGGCCATGGTAAATGTGTGGGGCTATGGGGAATGGGTAGGGGAAAGGGTTTGGCTCAGATACTCTGTCAGAGATTCGGTGCAGACTCGATGGGCTGAATGGCCTCCTTCTGCACTGGGATTCTATGGTTCAACCAGGTTCCATTATTCTCCTGAAAACTTTCAAATAATCAGCCGCTGATCATTCGAAAAACTGGGGAATACAATCCTCGTTTGTGTTATTTTACCACCTTGTGATTTAACCCTTGCTGTCCTGGTATCATTCTGGTAAATCTACACTGTACACAAATGGGTGGAGCGGTGCCACATAGGAGGTTAGTGCGCTAAATTAAAGTGCATGGGATTGGGGGAATATAATGGCACGGATTGAGAATTGGTTCACAGACAGGGAACAGTGAGTAGGAAGAAATGAATCTTTTTCTAAGTAGCAGGCAGTGACGAGTGGGGTCCCGCAGGGGTCAGTTCTTGGGTCCCAGCTATTCTCAAAACACATCAGTGATTTGGATGAGGGAACCAAATGTAATATTCTCAAGTTTGCTGATGAAGCAAAACTTGGTGGGAATGTGAGTGATGGGGAGGATGTTAAGAGGCTTCGGGGTGATTTAGACAAGTTGAGTGAGTGGGGAAATACATGGCAGATGCAGAATAATGTGGATAAATGTGACGTTATCACTTTGGACGGAGGAAGAGAATGGCAGAATATTAGTTGAATGGTGATAGATTGGGAAATGTTGTACAAAGGGACCTGGGTATCTGAGAACACCAGTCACTGAAAGCAAGCATGCAGCTACAGCAAGCAGTTAGGAAGACCAATGGGATGTTGTCCTTCATTGCAAGAGGATTGGAGTAGAAGAGCAAGGATGTCTTACTGCAGCTGGACAGAGCCTCGGTGAGACCACACCTGGAGTCTTGTGTACAGTGTTCCTCTCCTTATCTGAGGAAGGATGTACTTGCCACAGAGGGAGAGCAGTGAATGTTCACCAGACTGATTCCTGGGATGGCAGCATTGATGTCTGAGGGGAGATTGGGTCGGCTGGGCCTGTATTCACGGGAATGTAGAAGAGTGAGCGGGGATCTAATTGAAAGGTATAAAATTCTGACAGTGCTGGACAGGCTGGATACAGGGATATTGTTTCCTCCGGCTGGGGGTGTCTGGAACAAGGGGTCACAGTCTCAGGATACGGGGGAGGCCATTTGGGACTGAGATGAGGGGAAACCTCTTCACTCAGAGGGTGGTGAACCTGTGGAATTCTCTCCCACAGAAAGCTGTGGAGACCAAGTCACTGAATATATTTAAGAAGGAAATAGATAGATTTCTAGACTCTAAAGGTGTCGAGGTGTATGGGGAGAGCGCTGGGGTATGGCATTGAGACAGAGGATCGGCCATGATAGTGTTGAATGGTGGGTCAGGCTCGAAGGGCTGAATGGCCTCCTCCTCCTCCTATTTTCTATGTTGATGTGACCGCCCCAAGTCTCTTTGGGCCTCCACTCTTTCCAGCTTTTCCCCATTCATAAAGCAATCTGTTCTATCCTTTTTCAAGTGGGTGACCACACAATTGTCTACACTGAAATCCATCTTTCACTCTTTGAACCATTCAGTTAAGAAATTTTACTTTGGGGCGGCACGGTGGCACAGTGGTTCGTACTGCTGCCTCACAGCGCCAGGGACCCGGGTTCAATTCCAGCCTCGGGTGACTGTGTGGAGTTTGCACATTCTCCCCGTGTCTGCGTGGGTTTCCTCCGGGTGCTCTGGTTACCTTCCACACTCGCAAGATATATAGGTTAGATGGATTAGCAATGGGGTTATGGGGATAGGGCTGGGCTGAGGGCCTGGGTAAGATACTCTGTCATCAAGTCTGTGCAGACTCAATGAGCTGAATGGCCTCTTATGCAGTGGAATACCTCTTTGCCATTTGAAGCTTCTGGTTTCCTCCCACACTCCAAAGACGTGCGGGTTAGGTTGATTGGCTGTGCTCAATTGCCCCTTAGTGTTAGGGGGATTCAGGCCTGGGTGGTCTTGTTGTCGGGGGCAGGCTTGATGGGCCAAAGGACCTCCTTCTGCACTTTAGGGATTCTATGATGAATGGCAAGGTGGCACAGTGGTTAGCACAGCGCCAGGGACCCAGGTTCAATTCCAGCCTCAGCTCGCTGTCTGTGTAGAGTTCTCCCAGTGTCTGCGTGGGTTTCCTCCGGGTGCTCCAGTTTCCTCCCACACTCCAAACATGTGCGGGTCAGGTGGATTGGCCATGATAAATTGACCCTAGTGTCAGGGGATTAACAGGGTAAATATATGGGGTTACGGGAATCGGGCCTGGGTGGGATTGTGGTCGATGCAGACTCGATGGGCCGAATGGTCTGCCCTTTAGGGATTCTATGATTCTAGGATCTCAAATCATTGATAAATACGATGAAACTGAGACAGACACGGGGGCTTTGCAGCAGCAGGCAGAATGGGAATCATTGCATCCTGCACCGAGTTTTATTACACAACCAATTTCAGAAAATTCACAACTCTAATTCACAACAGCAAAGTGTGGGATTGCAAACTTGGAATTATTAGCCCAGGACTAAAGTTTTAAAGCTAAACACTGACATTCGGAAACAAGAGATGGCCTCACATCTTCAATTCTGTGATTGTCCCCCATCTCCTGCTCTGAATATTACAATATCTCTGCCCCCTTCATGCGTCTGCAGACTTTGAAAGTTACTCAGACATTGGTGAAACTAGTCTTTATCTCGGGGCATTTCCTGTGAAATATGCGCCTTCTCCAAAGAGACACAATCTAATTGACGCTTTCTGATACAATCTGAATCTCCTTTCAAACAACCTCCCAACCCCACTGTGCAGGAATGTCACCTTTTGTCACATTGTTGACATTTTATCAGGTGGGAAAAGTAGATTCAACTGACAGATTCTGAGCCCCAGGTTGAATCTTTAAGATGTAAAACTGAACTGAAAGCCCAGGTCTCTCTGTTCCTGCATCCATTTTAACATTGACCCATTGATTTTAAATTGCTTCTCCTGTATAAAAATATAATCTATCGACCTCAGAGTTAAACATTAATAAGCGACTGAGCATCAACTGCGAATTATAGAAGGTAGTTCCAAACTAATATCACAGCTGGTGTGGCAAAGTGTTTCTGAATTCCACTCCTACAAGTCTAAAATCCTCAACATTGTTTGAAATCCAATGTCCCCAAGTCCTGGACTCCCCAACCAGCAGGAAAAGTTGTTCTTCTAGCATTACAGAGTAACACTTCAACTACACTTTTCAACAAACAATCCCAAACCAAATACAGAACAGGGTTCATAGAATCCTGCAGTGCAGGAGGCCATTCGGCCCATCGAGTCTGCACTGACCACAATCCCACCCAGGCCCCATCCCTATCATCCCATACATTTACCTCAGCTAATCCTCCTGACACTAAGGGACAATTTAGCTTGGCCAATCCACCTAACCTGTACACCTGATAGAAGTCTGCCAGATTATGAGGGGGCATGGACAGAGTGGATAGTCAGAAGCTTTTTCCCAGGGTGGAAGAGTTATTACTCGGGGGCATAGGTTTAAGGTGCGAGGGGCAAGGTTTAAAGGAGATGTGGGAGGAAAGTTTTTTTTACACAGAGGGTGGTGGGTGCCTGGAACTCGTTGCCGGGGGAGGTAGTGGAAACGGATACGATAGTGACTTTTCAAGGGCGTCTTGACAAAGACATGAATAAGATGGGAATGGAGGGATATGGTCCCCGGAAGGGTAGGGGGTTTTAGTTCAGTCAGGCAGCATGGTCGGTGCAGGATTGGAGAGCCGAAAGACCTGTTCCCGTGCTGTGATTTTCTTTGTTCTATCTTTGGAGTGTGGGATGAAACCGGAGCACCCGGAGGAAACCCACACAAACACGGGAAGGACGTTCAAACTCCAGTCAGAAAGTGACCCATGCTGGGAATCGAAGGCGGGTCCCTGGCACTGTGAGGAAGCAGTGCTAACCCCAGCATCACTGTGCCACCCCCATATTGAAAACTTGGGTTCAAATTCAAGACAGCCGCAAATTCACTTTGAGAAAAGTTCCCTCTGCTGTTGAAAGGAATTTTTAATTGAGGATTTTTATTTCTGGGAAAACTGAACTCACATTGAACAGCATCCCAGTGTGGGATTTAAACTCTAGTTTGTTTCAGTCATGGGGAGAGAGATGGAGCGAGAGGGAGAGATACAGATACAGAGGCAGAGAGACACAGAAACAGGATGGGATTGTGCTGTACATGTTTCAGAGCTGATACTGAGACACACACGAGATGTACAATCGCAGCCCAGAGTGAATCATTCTCTGTTACCTGCAGTGTCCTGGACATGGACAGAAGCTGACACTCAGACACACACAACAACAACTTGCATTTATATAGCACCTTGAACAGTATCATCCCAAGATGCTTCACAGGAGCCTTAATGTGAGAAATTTGACCCCGAGTCACAGGAGAGTTTAGGGTCACATGTCCCAAAGGTTTGGCCAGATGGCTTTTACGAACTATTTTAATTGGAGGAAAAGGAGGTGTTAAAATGGAGAAAAGCAATCTGCTTCACTAATGTCCTTTATGGAAGGAAATCTGCCGTCCTTACCTGGTCGGGCCTACATGTGACTCCAGCCTCACAGCAATGTGGTTGACTCTTAGATGCTGATTGAAATGGCCTAGCAAGCCACTCAGTTCATGAGCAATTAGGGACGAGGAGTAAACGCTGGCAGAACCAGCCAGGCCCACATCCCATGGATGTATTTTAATAAAACGTTCAGGAAAGGAATTCCAGAGTTGGAGCCCACGCAGATGAAGACACAGCTCCCAATGGTGAAACAATTCAAATTGTGGATGGTCACGGAGCCAGAATGAAAGGAAAACAGATATGGGAGGATGGTGGGACTGGAGGAGGTGGATCACCAGCAAGAAACATTTCTCTCTCTCTGTGCTATCACTTTCCATTATACTCCTGACAAATTGGATCAAATTGTCCCTGACACTCCAAAATTCCTGGGAATACAGCCCTCGTTTGTGTCTCCATAGCTGCGTATCTGTCACATTTAAAATACTAACGTTACTTTAGTGAAGAGACAACTCTGTCAGAAATATCTCAGTGCTGCGTTCACACGAAATGGCCACTGGGAAGAAACGCCAAATGGCTGCCTGATATTTGTGGATATTTTTCACTGATTCCCAGAAAGGGAGAGATGGACAGAAGACACAGACACAGAGAGTGAGAAAAAGAGAGAGACACAGATTGATGGAGGTATAAAAGCTTTCCCTTTACCTGCACATGATTTAACTTGTTCCCAGTTGGTTTATGGTTTCTCTCCTCAACTTATTATCCAAAGTGCATCACTTCACATTTCTCAGTGTTGAAGATAACTGTCTGTCTGTTTCATTTCAATCTCCTCTGCACCCGCTCCCGAACACAAATAATTGTCTGGTAGAAAGTGAGAAGGAGCCTCGACAGAGAGGTTGGGAAGGATTGAATGGGGAGAGGCAGAAACCCCCAACACATTTCAAAACGACACTGATTTCCACTTGAAGGAATAACTTCTCCACCCCAACCCTATCCCGTCATTCTCGATAAGTCCATGCTGCCCGTGTTCTGTGATAAATTACACGCAAGTGAAAAGATGATTTTAAATAGTGGGGTTACATTTGCCACCCCCCAATCTGTAGGAACTGCTCCAGAGTCTATAGAATTTTGGAAGATGACCAGCAATGCATCCAATATTTCCAGCGCCGCTTCCTTTAATACTCTGGGATGTAGATTATCAGGCCCTGGGGATTTGTCAGCCTTTAACCCCATTCATTCCCCCAGCACCATTTTCTTACTAATACTGATTTCCTT
>NW_027590422.1:42500-52500 GCF_964213995.1 Mustelus asterias
CAGAGTAAAGCTCCCTCGACACTGTCCCCATCAAACACTCCCACAACAGATACAGCAAGTGGTTAGATACAGAGTAAAGCTCCCACTTCACTGTCCTCATCTAACACTCCCAGGACATATACAGCACAGGGTTAGATACAGAGTAAAGCTCCCTCTACACTATCCCCATCAAACACTCCCAGGACAGGTACAGCACGGGTTTAGATACAGAGTGAAGCTCCCTATACACTGTCCCCATCATATAATCCAATGACAGACACAGCATGGTGCTAAATTAAAGGAAAAGCTGCCTCCACATTGTGCACATCAAACACACCCAGGACAGGTACAGCACGGGGTTAGATACAGCTGAAATCTTCCTCTACATTTTGCCCATCATTGTGTGTGTGAGAGAATGTGTGTGTGAGAGAGAGAGAGTGTGTGTGTGAGAGAGAGAGAGTGTGTGTGTGTGTGTGTGTGAGAGAGAGTGTGTGTGCGAGAGAGAGTGTGTGTGCGAGAGAGAGTGTGTGTGAGAGAGAGAGTGTGTGTGAGAGAGAGTGTGTGTGTGAGAGAGAGACAGAGTGTGTGTGAGAGAGAGAGGTGTGTGTGTGAGAGAGACTGTGTGTGAGAGAGAGTGTGTGTGTGTGTGTGTGTGTGAGAGAGAGAGTGTCTGTGTGTGAGAGAGAGCGAGTGTGTGTGTGAGAGAGTGTGTGTGTGTGTGAGAGAGTGTGTGAGAGACAGAGTGTGTGTGAGTGAGAGAGACCGTGTGTGTGAGAGAGAGAGAGTGAGGTGATTCATTTTGGTAGGACTAATTTAAATGTGGATTACAGGGTCAAAGGTAGGGTTCTGAAGACTGTGGAGGAACAGAGAGATCTTGGGGTCCATATCCACAGATCTCTAAAGGTTGCCACTCAAGTGGATAGAGCTGTGAAGAAGGCATATAGTCTGTTAGCTTTTATTAACAGGGGGTTGGAGTTTAAGAGCCGTGGGGTTATGCTGCAACTGTACAGGACCTTGGTGAGACCGCATTTGGAATATTGCGTGCAGTTCTGGTCACCTCACTATAAGAAGGATGTGGAAGCGCTGGAAAGAGTGCAGAGGAGATTTACCAGGATGCTGCCTGGTTTGGAGTGTCGGTCTTATGAGGAAAGGTTGAGGGAGCTAGGGCTGTTCTCTCTGGAGCGGAGGAGATTGAGGGGAGACTTAATAGAGGTTTATAAAATGATGAAGGGGATAGATCGAGTGAACGTTCAAAGACTATTTCCTCGGGTGGATGGAGCTATTACAAGGGGGCATAACTATATGGTTCATGGTGGGAGATATAGGAAGGATATCAGAGGTAGGTTCTTCACGCAGAGAGTGGTTGGGGTGTGGAATGGACTGCCTGCAGTGATAGTGGAGTCAGACACTTTAGGAACATTTAAGCGGTTATTGGATAGGCACATGGAGCACACCAGGATGGTAGGGAGTGGGATAGCTTGATCTTGGTTTCAGATGAAGGTCGGCACAACATCGTGGGCCGAAGGGCCTGTTCTGTGCTGTAATGTTCTATGTTCTATGTGTGTGAGAGAGAGTGTGTGTGTGAGAGAGACAGAGTGTGTGTGAGAGGTGTGTGTGTGAGAGAGACTGTGTGTGAGAGAGGGTGTGTGTGTGTGTGTGAGAGAGAGAGTGTCTGTGTGTGTGTGAGAGAGAGAGTGTCTGTGTGTGAGAGAGAGCGAGTGTGTGTGTGAGAGAGTGTGTGTGTGTGTGAGAGAGTGTGTGAGAGACAGTGTGTGTGAGTGAGAGAGACCGTGTGTGTGAGAGAGAGAGTGTGTGTGAGAGAGAGGGCGTGTGTGAGAGAGTGTGTGTGTGAGAGAGAGTGTGTGTGTGTGTGAGAGAGTGTGTGTGTGTGTGTGAGAGAGTGTGTGCGAGAGAGAGTGTGTGCGAGAGAGCGTGTGCGTGAGAGAGAGTCTGTCTGTGTGAGAGAAAGAGAGTGTGTGCGAGGGAAAGAGTGTGTGTGTGAGAGAGTGTGTGTGTGAGAGTGTATGTGTGAGAGAGTGAGTGTATGTGAGTGAGAGACTGTGTGCATGTGTGTGAGAGTGTGTCAGTGAGAGAGAATGCATGGGTGAGAGTGTGTGAGCGTGAAAGTGTGTGAGAGAATGTGTGTGAGAGAGAAAGTGTGTGTGAGAGAGTGAGTGTATGTGAGTGAGAGACTGTGTGCATGTGTGTGAGAGTGTGTCAGTGAGAGAGAATGCATGGGTGAGAGTGTGTGAGCGTGAAAGTGTGTGTGAGAGAATGTGTGTGTGAGAGAATGTGTGAGAGAGAAAGCGTGTGTGACAGAGAGAAAGAGCATGTGTGTGAGTGAGAGAGTGCGTAAGAGATAGTGTATGTGTGTGTGAGAGACAGAGAGAGCATGTGTGTGTGTGAGAGACAGAGAGAGCGTGTGTGTGTGTGTGTGTGTGTGTGTGTCTGAGAGTGTGTAAGGAGAGCGTGTGTGTGACCTGATCTTCCTCTACAGTCTATCAGTAACTGAAACACGGGATTAGATGCAAAGTAAAGCTCCCTCGACACTGTTCCCATCAAACACTCCCAGGAAAGGTACAGGTACAGCACAGAGTTTGATACAGAGTAAAGCTCTCTCTACACTGTTCCCATCAAACACTCCCAGGACAGACACAGCACAGAGTTTGATACAGAGTAAAGCTCCCCCTACACTGTCCTCATCCAACACACCCAGGAGAGATACAGCACGGGGTTAGATACAGAGTAAAGCTCACTCTACACTGTCCCCATCAAACACTCCCAGGACAGGTACAGCACAGGGTTAGATACAGATTAAAGCTCACTGTACACTGTCCCCATCAAAACAGTCCCAGTACAGATACAGCACGGGGTTAGATATAGAGTAAAGCTCCCTCGATACTGTCCCCAACAAACACTCCCAGGACATATACAACACGGGGTTAGATCCAGAGTAAATCTCCCTCGATACTGTCCCCATCAAACACTCCCAGGGCAGGGACAGCATGGGTTAGATACAGAGTAAAGCTCCCTCTGCACTGTCCCCATCAAACAAACCAAGGACAGATACAGCACGGGGTTAGATATAGAGTAAAGCTCCCTCTGCACTGTCCCCAACAAACACTCCCAGGACAGATACAACACGGGGTTAGATCCAGAGTAAATCTCCCTCTGCACTGTTCCCAACAAACACTCCCAGAACAGTTACAGCACGGGGTTAGATACAGAGTCAAGCTCCCTCTACACTGTCCCCATCAAACACTCCCAGGACAGGTACAGCATGGGTTAGATACAGAGTAAAGCTCCCTCTGCACTATCCCCATCAAACACTCCAAAGACAGATACAACAGGGGGTTAGATATAGAGTAAAGCTCCCTCTGCACTGTCCCCAACAAACACTCCCAGGACAGATACAACACGGGGTTAGATCCAGAGTAAATCTCCCTCTACACTGTCCCCATCAAACACTCCCAGGGCAGGGACAGCATGGGTTAGATACAGAGTAAAGCTCCCTCTACACTGTCCCCATCAAACAAACCAAGGACAGATACAACAGGGGGTTAGATATGGAGTAAAGCTCCCTCTACAATATCCCCATCAGACAAACCAAGGACAGGTACAGCACGGGGTTAGATACAGAGTAAAGCTCCCTCTTCACTGTCCCCATGAAACACTCCCATGACAGATACAGCAAGTGGTTAGATGTAGAGTAAAGCTCCCTCGACACTGTCCCCATCAAACACTCCTAGGACAGGTACAGCATGGGGTTAGATACAGAGTAAATCTACCTGAACACTGTCCCCATCAAACACTCCCGGAACAGACACAGCACAGGGTGAGATACAGATTAAATCTCCCTCGACACTGTCCCCATCAAACACTCCCAGGACAGTTACAGCACGGGGTTAGATACAGAGTAAATCTACCTCTACACTGTCCCCATCAAACACTCCCGGAACAGACACAGCACGGGGTGAGATACAGATTAAATCTCCCTCGACGCTGTCCCCATCAAACACTCCCAGGACAGGTACAGCACGGCGTTAGATACAGATTAAATCTCCCTCTACACTGTCCCCATCAAACTCGCCCAGCACAGGTACAGCACGGGATTAGATACAGAGTAAAGCTCCCGCGACACTGTCCCCATCAAACACTCCCACAACAGATACAGCAAGTGGTTAGATACAGAGTAAAGCTCCCACTTCACTGTCCTCATCTAACACTCCCAGGACATATACAGCACAGGGTTAGATACAGAGTAAAGCTCCCTCTACACTATCCCCATCAAACACTCCCAGGACAGGTACAGCACGGGTTTAGATACAGAGTGAAGCTCCCTATACACTGTCCCCATCATATAATCCAATGACAGACACAGCATGGTGCTAGATTAAAGGAAAAGCTGCCTCCACATTATGCACATCAAACACACCCAGGACAGGTACAGCACGGGGTTAGATACAGCTGAAATCTTCCTCGACATTTTGCCCATCATTGTGTGTGTGAGAGAATGTGTGTGTGAGAGAGAGAGTGTGTGTGAGAGAAAGAGAGTGTGTGTGTGAGAGAGAGTGTGTGTGTGAGAGAGAGTGTGTGTGTGAGAGAGAGTGTGTGTGTGAGAGAGAGTGTGTGTGTGTGTGAGAGAGAGTGTGTGTGTGAGAGAGACTGTGTGTGAGAGAGAGTGTGTGTGTGTGTGTGTGAGAGAGAGAGAGTGTCTGTGTGTGAGAGAGAGCGAGTGTGTGTGTGAGAGAGTGTGTGTGTGTGTGAGAGAGTGTGTGAGAGACAGAGTGTGTGTGAGTGAGAGAGACCGTGTGTGTGAGGGAGAGAGAGTGTGTGTGAGAGAGAGGGCGTGTGTGAGAGAGTGTGTGTGTGTGAGAGAGTGTGTGTGTGTGAGAGAGTGTGTGCGAGAGAGAGTGTGTGCGAGAGAGCGTGTGCGTGAGAGAGAGTCTGTCTGTGTGAGAGAGAGAGAGAGTGTGTGCGAGAGAAAGAGTGTGTCAGTGAGAGTGTGTGTGTGTGTGAGAGAGTGTGTGTGTGTGTGAGAGTATATGTTTGAGAGAGAGTGTATGTGTGAGAGAGTGAGTGTATGTGTGTGTGAGAGACTGAGTGCATGTGTGTGAGAGAGAGAGACCGTGTGTGTGAGGGAGAGAGTGTGTGTGTGAGAGAGAGGGCGTGTGTGAGAGAGTGTGTGTGTGAGAGAGTGTGTGTGTGTGTGTGAGAGAGTGTGTGCGAGAGAGAGTGTGTGCGAGAGAGAGGGCGTGTGTGAGAGAGTGTGTGTGTGAGAGAGTGTGTGTGTGTGTGTGAGAGAGTGTGTGCGAGAGAGAGTGTGTGCGAGAGAGCGTGTGCGTGAGAGAGAGTCTGTCTGTGTGAGAGAGAGAGAGTGTGTGCGAGAGAAAGAGTGTGTGTGTGAGAGAGTGTGTGTGTGTGAGAGTGTGTGTGTGTGAGTGAGTGTGTGTGAGAGAGAGAGTGTGTGTCAGTGAGAGAGTGTGTGTGTGAGAGAGTGTGTGTGTGAGTGAGAGTATATGTTTGAGAGTGTATGTGTGAGAGAGTGAGTGTATGTGAGTGAGAGACTGTGTGCATGTGTGTGTGAGAGAGAGTGTATGTGTGAGTGAGAGACTGTGTGCATGTGTGTGAGAGTGTTTCAGTGAGAGAGAATGCATGGGTGAGAGTGTGTGAGCGTGAAAGTGTGTGTGAGAGAATGTATGTGAGAGGGAAAGTGTGTGTGAGAGAAAGTGTGTGTGACAGAGAGAAAGAGCATGTGTGTGAGTGAGAGAGTGCGTAAGAGATAGTGTATGTGTGTGTGAGAGACAGAGAGAGCATGTGTGTGTGTGTGTCTGAGAGTGTGTAAGGAGAGCGTGTGTGTGACCTGATCTTCCTCTACAGTCTATCAGTAACTGAAACACGGGATTAGATGCAAAGTAAAGCTCCCTCGACAGTGTTCCCATCAAACACTCCCAGGAAAGGTACAGGTACAGCACAGAGTTCGATACAGAGTAAAGCTCTCTCTACACTGTTCCCATCAAACACTCCCAGGACAGACACAGCACAGAGTTTGATACAGAGTAAAGCTTCCCCTACACTGTCCCCATCCAACACACCCAGGAGAGATACAGCACGGGGTTAGATACAGAGTAAAGCTCCCTCTACACATAATAGGTTTTCGGTGCTGGAGGCTACAGTTGAGGAGGAATCAACTGAGCATAGAGAGCAGATCTCTGGGGGTGAGCCGAGTGAGAAAGCTCAGGTGGTTAGGGGCTGTAAAAGACTGGGCCTTGTGATTGGGGACTCCACAATTAAGGGGACAGATAGGAGGGTCGGAACTAAAGGTAGGGACTCAGGGTTGGTGTGTTGCCTACCAGGGGCTGGGGTCCGGGATGTGTCTGACAGGGTATTCAGGACTCTTAGGGGGGAGGGAGATAAACCACAAGTTATTGTACATGTGGGGACACACGACATAGGGAGGATAGGGGAAGGGGATATTAGGCAGGGATTTATGGAGTTGGGGTGGAAACTAAAGGCCAAGACTGACAGAGTGGTTATCTCTGGACTCTTGCCTGTACCACGGGATAGTTTAGAGAGGAATAGGGAGAGGGAAGGTTTGAATTCATGGCTGAGGGGATGGTGCAGGAGGGAGGGGTTCAGGTACTTAAGCAATTGGGGCTCGTACTGGGGAAGGTGTGACCTCTATGAGAAGGATGGTCTACACCTTAATCAGAAGGGGACCAATATCCTGGGGGGTAAATTTGCTAAGGCCATGCAGGGAGGTTTAAACTGATTCGGGGGGGGGGAGGGATCCTGAGTAGTGGGGCTGAAAGTGAGGGATGCATGGATGGGGACTGCAATGCACGGCATTGCAGAGGTGGGGTGGAGCAGGGTTTGAAATGTGTATACTTCAATGCCAGGAGTATTCGCAATAAAGTGGGTGAACTTGCAGCGTGGATCAGTACCTGGGACTTCGATGTTGTGGCTATTTCAGAGACATGGATAGAGCAGGGGCAGGAATGGATGCTGCAGGTCCCGGGGTTCAAATGTTTTAGTCGAAGTAGGGAAGGAGGTAGAAGAGGGGGAGGGGTAGCATTATTGGTCAGAGATTGTATCACAGTGTCAGAGAGGAGGTTTGATGAGGACTTATCTGTTGAGGTAGTATGGGCGGAGATTAGAAATAGGAGAGGAGAGGTCACCCTGTTGGGAGTCTTTTATAGACCTCCTAAAAGTTCTAGAGAGGTTGAGGAAAGGATTGCGGAGTCAATCCTGCTTAGGAGTGAAAGTAATAGGGCAATTGTTATGGGGGATTTTAACTTGACTAATATTGACTGGAATTGTTATAGCTCTAGCTCGTTAGAGGGGTCAGTTTTTGTTCAAAGCGTGCAGGAAGGTTTTTTGACTCAGTATGTAGACAGGCCAACTAGAGGTGAGGCTATATTGGATCTGGTGCTGGGAAATGAGCCAGACCAGGTGCTAGACTTGGAAGTTGGTGTGCATTTTGGTGATAGTGACCACAATTCGGTTACGTTCACCTTAGTGATGGAAAGGGATAGGCATGAACCTCGGGCCAGTGGTTTTAGCTGGGGGAAGGGTAATTATGAGGCTATTAGGAGAGAATTAGGAAACATAGGTTGGACTAGGAGATTACAGGGACTGGGAACGTCCGACATGTGGAGTTTTTTCAAGGAGCAGCTACTGCGAGTCTGTGATAGGTATGTCCCTGTCAGGCAAGGAGGAATTGGTAGGGCTAGGGAACCGTGGTGCACCAAAAAAGTTTCTTTGTTGGTTAAAAAGAAAAAGGAGGCTTATGTTCGGATGAGACGTGAGCACTCGGGTAGTGCACTAGAAAGCTTTAGATTGGCTAAGAGGGAGTTGAAGAGCGAGCTTAGAAGGGCTAAAAGGGGACATGAGAAGACTTTGGCGGATAGGGTTAAAGAGAATCCTAAGGCGTTCTATAGGTATGTCAAGAACAGAAGGTTGGTTAGGGCAAGTTTAGGGCCAGTTATAGATGGCAGAGGGAAGTTATGTGTGGAACCGGAGGAGATTGGTGAAGCATTGAACCAATATTTCTCTTCGGTGTTCACGCAAGGGGACATGAATATAGCTGAGGAGGACACTGGGTTGCAAGGGAGTAGAATAGACAGTATTACAGTTGATAAGGAGGATGTGCAGGATATTCTGGAGGGTCTGAAAATAGATAAATCCCCTGGTCCGGATGGGATTTATCCAAGGATTCTCTGGGAGGCAAGAGAAGTGATTGCAGAGCCTCTGGCTCTGATCTTCAGGTCGTCGTTGGCCTCTGGTATAGTACCAGAAGATTGGAGGTTAGCGAATGTTGTCCCATTGTTTAAGAAGGGGAACAGAGACTTCCCCGGGAATTATAGACCGGTGAGTCTCACTTCTGTTGTCGGCAAGATGTTGGAAAAAATTATAAGGGATAGGATTTATAGTTATTTGGAGAGTAATGAATTGATAGGTGATAGTCAGCATGGTTTTGTGGCAGGTAGGTCGTGCCTTACTAACCTTATTGAGTTTTTTGAGAAAGTGACCAAGGAGGTGGATGGGGGCAAGGCAGTGGACGTGGTATATATGGATTTTAGTAAGGCGTTTGATAAGGTTCACCATGGTAGGCTTCTGCAGAAAATGCAGATGTATGGGATTGGGGGTGATCTAGGAAATTGGATCAGGAATTGGCTAGCGGATAGGAAACAGAGGGTGGTGGTTGATAGTAAATATTCATCATGGAGTGCGGTTACAAGTGGTGTACCTCAGGGATCTGTTTTGGGGCCACTGCTGTTTGTAATATTTATTAATGATCTGGATGAGGGTATAGTTGGGTGGATTAGCAAATTTGCTGATGACACCAAAGTCGGTGGTGTGGTAGACAGTGAGGAAGGGTGTCGTAGTTTGCAGGAAGACTTAGACAGGTTGCAAAGTTGGGCCGAGAGGTGGCGGATGGAGTTTAATGCGGAGAAGTGTGAGGTAATTCACTTTGGTAGGAATAACAGATGTGTTGAGTATAGGGCTAACGGGAGGACTTTGAATAGTGTGGAGGAGCAGAGGGATCTAGGTGTATGTGTGCATAGATCCCTGAAAGTTGGGAATCAAGTAGATAAGGTTGTTAAGAAGGCATATGGTGTCTTGGCGTTTATTGGTAGGGGGATTGAATTTAGGAGTCGTAGCGTTATGTTGCAACTGTACACAACTCTGGTGCGGCCGCACTTGGAGTACTGTGTGCAGTTCTGGTCCCCACATTACAGGAAGGATGTGGAGGCTTTGGAGAGGGTGCAGAGGAGGTTTACCAGGATGTTGCCTGGTATGGAGGGGAGATCCTATGAGGAGAGGCTGAGGGATTTGGGATTGTTTTCGCTGGAAAGGCGGCGGCTAAGAGAGGATCTTATTGAAACATATAAGATGATTAGAGGTTTAGATAGGGTGGATAGTGATAGCCTTTTTCCTCTGATGGAGAAATCCAGCACGAGGGGGCATGGCTTTAAATTGAGGGGGGGTAGTTATAGAACCGATGTCAGGGGTAGGTTCTTTACCCAGAGGGTGGTGAGGGATTGGAATGCCCTGCCAGCATCAGTAGTAAATGCGCCTAGTTTGGGGGCGTTTAAGAGATCCGTAGATAGGTTCATGGACGAAAAGAAATTGGTTTAGGTTGGAGGGTCACAGTTTTTTTTTTTAACTGGTCGGTGCAACATCGTGGGCCGAAGGGCCTGTTCTGCGCTGTAATGTTCTATGTTCTATGTTCTACACTGTCCCCATCAAACACTCCCAGGACAGGTACAGCACAGGGTTAGATACAGATTAAAGCTCACTGTACACTTTCCCCATCAAAACAGTCCCAGTACAGATACAGAGACAGAGAGTGTGTGAGAGGGAGAGTGTGTGAGAGAGAGTGTGTGAGAAGGAGAGTGTCTGTGAGAGAGTGTGTGTGTGAGAGAGAGTGTGTGAGAGAGAGTGTGTGAGACAGAGAGTGTGTGAGACAGAGAGTGTGTGAGACAGAGAGTGTGTGAGGGGGAGAGTGTGTGAGAGA
>NW_027590422.1:55000-67500 GCF_964213995.1 Mustelus asterias
TATGTTCAATTCTTCTGCCATTTCTTTGCTCCCCATTATAATTTTCCCGGAGAGATGGAGAGAGGCAGAGTCACTGAGAGATAGGGATGAGATAGTAATGCAGAGAGTAACAGTGAGATATTCAGGTGTGCAAGCAGCTAATAGTGGGGTACAACAAGGATCACTCCAAAGCCACAGATATTGCCTCATGTTGCCGCTGTCGCCATTTACCTTAAATCAGCATCCTCTGCTTTCCAAGCTTTCCCCCAATGTGCCGATTATCTCAAAGCCGATCCTCTCAGTCCTGGGACATCACTGCAGGAGTTCTTCAGGGTGAGTGTCCGAGGCCCCAACCATCTTCAGCTGCTCCATCACTGACCTTCCCTCCATAGGTGAGATGTTCGCTGATGATCGCAGCATTCACAACTCCTCAGATTGTGAAATAGTCAATGCCGGAATGCTGAGCAGGACAGGCAGCATCTGTGTAAAGAGAAGCAGATTTTGGGACTGGGGGACTGAGAGACAGGAAGATAGTGAAACACACACAAACTCACTGACAACAAACGCAGTGATGCACACACACACACACACAGATACACGCACAGTCTCACACACACACACACACAGTCTCACACACAGACAGACACACAGATAGAGAAAGCTCCCACAGTCTCACTCACAATGTGAAACTATTAAAATTGGGGTTGTTCTGGGAGCCAGAATGAAAGGAAAACAGATATCGGAGGATGGTGGGACAGGAGGAGCTGGGGAAGGCCCATAGGCATGGTGGCACAGTGGTTAGCACTGCTGCCTCACAGTGCCAGGGGCCCGGGTTCAATTCCAGCCTTGGGTGACTGTCTGTGTAGAATTTCCACGTTCTCCCCGATTCTGCATGGCTTTCCTCCGGGTGTTCCGGTTTCCTCCCACAGTTCAAAGATGTCGAGGTTAGGTGGACTGGCCATGCTCAATTGCCCCTTAGAATGTTTAGATGAGGTGGATTGGCCATGGTAAATGTGTGGGGCTATGGGGAATGGGTAGGGGAAAGGGTGTGGCTCAGATACTCTGTCAGAGATTCGGTGCAGACTCGATGGGCTGAATGGCCTCCTTCTGCACTGGGATTCTATGGTTCAACCAGTTTCCATTATTCTCCTGAAAACTTTCAAATAATCAGCCGCTGATCCTTCGAAAAACCGGGGAATACAATCCTCGTTTGTGTTATTTTACCACCTTGTGATTTAACCCTTGCTGTCCTGGTATCATTCTGGTAAATCTACACTGTACACAAATGGGTGGAGCGGTGCCACATCGGAGGTTAGTGCGCTAAATTAAAGTGCATGGGATTGTGGGAATATAATGGCACGGATTGAGAATTGGTTCACAGACAGGGAACAGTGAGTAGGAAGAAATGAATCTTTTTCTAAGTAGCAGGCAGTGACGAGTGGGGTCCCGCAGGGGTCAGTTCTTGGGTCCCAGCTATTCACAAAACACATCAGTGATTTGGATGAGGGAACCAAACGTAATATTCTCAAGTTTGCTGATGAGACGAAACTTGGTGGGAATGTGAGTGATGGGGAGGATGTTAAGAGGCTTCGGGGTGATTTAGACAAGTTGAGTGAGTGGGGAAATACATGGCAGATGCAGAATAATGTGGATAAATGTGACGTTATCCACTTTGGACGGAGGAAGAGAATGGCAGAGTATTAGTTGAATGGTGATAGATTGGGAAATGTTGTACAAAGGGACCTGGGTATCTGAGAACACCAGTCACTGAAAGCAAGCATGCAGCTACAGCAAGCAGTTAGGAAGACCAATGGGATGTTGGCCTTCATTGCAAGAGGATTGGAGTAGAAGAGCAAGGATGTCTTACTGCAGCTGGACAGAGCCTCGGTGAGACCACACCTGGAGTCTTGTGTACAGTGTTCCTCTCCTTATCTGAGGAAGGATGTACTTGCCACAGAGGGAGAGCAGTGAATGTTCACCAGACTGATTCCTGGGATGGCAGCATTGATGTCTGAGGGGAGATTGGGTCGGCTGGGCCTGTATTCACTGGAATGTAGAAGAGTGAGCGGGGATCGAATTGAAAGGTATAAAATTCTGACAGTGCTGGACAGGCTGGAACTGCTCACACACAGATAGAGAACACTCCCACAGTCTCACTCACAATGTGAAACTATTAAAATTGGGGTTGTTCTGGGAGCCAGAATGAAAGGATATCAGATATCGGAGGATGGTGGGACAACAGGAGCTGGGGAAGGCCCATAGGCACAAATTAACACGGTGAAGTTTGGACCCTGTGGGGTGACAGTTGTCTGAATACAGATTCTATCTTATTGTAACATTCGGTACCACATGTACTGAGCTCACCAGCATTTGCAGAAGCCATTATATAAAGACCGTTCTGTCTGTATTGTGTGAATCCAATCTTGAAATTTGCACTCATGTTGCTAATTCTGCCAAGACAGAAACAGAAAGAGTGTTTGAATTCTCCGTGATTCGACCCCTTAACGATATTGGGCAATTTAACATGGCCAATCCAGCTAACTTGCACATCTTTGGATTCTAAGGGGCAATTTACCCTGGCCAATCCAGCTAACCTTGGCATGTTTGGAGTGTGGTAGGTAACCAGGGTACCCGGAGGAATCCCACGCAGACACGGGAAGAATGTGGAGACTCAGAGAGACAGTCACTCAGGGCTGGAATTGAACCCGGGCCCCTGGCACTGAGAGGCAGCAGTGCTAACCATGGTGCCACCTTGCCTATGGGCCGTCCCCAGCTCCTCCTGTCCCACCATTCTCCTATATCAGTTTTTCTGTAATTAAGGTTCCCAAAGCATGCCCATGCTGTCAGACCTGCTGAGATTTTGCAGCATTTTCTGTTTTTGTTTCAGTTTTAAGTTTAGGTTTACTTATTAGTGTCACAAGTAGGCTTACATTAACACTGCAACGAAGTTACTGTGAAAATCCCCAAGTCGCCACACTCCGGCACCTGTTCGGCTACACTGAGGGAGAATTTAACATGGCCAACGCACCCTAACCATCGTGTCTTTCAGACTGTGGGAGGAAAGTGGAGCGCCCGGAGGAAACCCACGCAGATACGGGGAGAATGTACAGACTCCGCACAGACAGTGAACAAGCCGTGAATCGAACCCGGGTCCCTGGTGCTCTGAGGCAACAGTGCTAACCTCTGTGCCACCCACTGCAAACACAACACACAGAGTAAAATCCCCTCTGCTCTGTCCAAGGAATTTTTAATTGCAGATTTTTAGATTGACTTTAAGGAAAAACAGAACTCACTGTGAAAATCCCCCAAGTCGCCACACTCCGGCACCTGTTCGGCTACACTGAGGGAGAATTTAGCACGGCCAATGCACCCTAACCATCGTGTCTTTCAGACTGTGGGAGGAAAGTGGAGCAGCCGGAGGAAACCCACGCAGACACGGGGAGAATGTGCAAACTCAAAACACACAGTCATCCGAGGCTGGAATTGAACCCGGGTTCCTGACGCTGTGAGGCAGCAGTGCCAACCACTGTGCCATTGTACCACCCTGCTCTGAAAACACTTCCAACCCAAACACAACACACAGAGTAAAATCCCCTCTGCTCTGTCCAAGGAATTTTTAAATGCAGATTTTTAGATTGACTTTTTAGGAAAAACAGAACTCAAATTGCTCAGCATCCCAGTGTGGACTCTTGTTTATTTCAACCATGATCTCATCCCTGCAGATTCAAACATGAAGTTTAAGCTGTGGATACAGTTGTGTCTGTCTGTCTCAGAGTTTGTGTATTCAGTCTTTCACTGCCTTTTAAACTTATCTGAAGAATTTGAATGCTGGATGTTGCTTAATCATTCCTTTCTCTCAGCACATGGAACTGGTGAAACTTCAAGAGTCACAATCTAATGTCAGTAACAAAGAACTGTATCTTTATTCATCCATCATTTCCAATCTCTGAATAGATCACACACATTTCCAGAATGCAGGAAGCTCTCAATGGAAACTGCTTCCAATTATTCCCCAATACAATTGTTCACACTTTACTGTGAACTACATTCCACTGACATTCCCAAAGCAGCCACAGAAAAGTGACTGGTTATTTTAAACACTGAAACTGAACTATATTGACTTACGATTCACTCACATTGTACAGAAATGTTGACCCTGTGGGATGACAGTTTGGGAGTAACATTGCAACATTAAGGTCCCCTGCGTATTGTGTTTGACAACATTTGCAGCATTTCCAAGATATCAGCGACATTGCTGTGTGTATTGTGTGAATACAGCTGTGAAATATCCACACATATTGAACTCCCACTGCTGCTGCCTTTTCATCATTTATAAACACACAAACTAGAAGCAGGAGGAGGCCATTCGGCCCTTCCAGCCTGCTCCAACATTCATTATGATCATGGCTGATCATCAAATTCAACATCCTGAACCCACTTTAGCCCCAAGAGCTCCATCCAATGACTGGGTAAAATTAGATCCCTCTTTGTTCTCACATTCAATCGATCGAACAGTGGATTCATCAAGTGTTTCGATGCAGAGAAAACCTCCCTCTACACTGTCCCCATCAAACACCCCCAGGACAGATACAGCACGGGGTTACATACAGAGTAAAGCTCCCTCTACACTGTCCCCCATCAAACACTCCCAGGACAGGTACAGCACGGAGTTAGATACAGAGTAAAGTTCCTTCTAGACTGCCCCCATCAAACACTCCCAGGACAAATACAGCATGGGGTTCGATACAGAGTAAAGCTCCCTCTCCACTGTCCCCATCAAACACTCCCAGGACAGGTACAGCACGGGGTTAGGTACAGAGTAAAGCTTCCTCTACACTGTCCCCATCAAACACTCCCAGGACAGATACAGCACGGGGTTAGATACAGAGTAAAGGACCCTCTACACTGTCCCCATCAAACACTCCCAAGACAGGTACAGCAAGCACAGCACGGGGTTAGGTACAGAATAAAGCTTCCTCTACACTGTCCCCATCAAACACTCCCAGGACAGGTACAGCACGGGGTTAGGTACAGAATAAAGCTTCCTCTACACTGTCCCCATCAAACACTCCCAGGACAGGTACAGCACGGGGTTAGATACAGAGTAAAGCTCCCTCCATACTGTCCCCATCAAACACTCCCAGGACAGATACAGCACAGAGTTAGATACAGAGTAAAGTTCCTTCTAGCCTGCCCCCATCAAACACTCCCAGGACAGATACAGCACGGGGTTCGATACAGAGTAAAGCTCCCTCTACACTGTCCCCATCCAACACACCCAGGACAGATACAGCACGGGGTGAGATACAGTGTAAAGCTCCCTCTACTCTGTCCCCATCAAACACTCCCAGGACAGATACAGCACGGAGTTAGATACAGAGTAAAGTTCCTTCTCGCCTGCCCCCATCAAACACTCCCAGGACAGATACAGCACGGGGTTCGATACAGAGTAAAGCTCCCTCTACACTGTCCCCATCCAACACACCCAGGACAGATACAGCACGGGGTTAGATACAGTGTAAAGCTCCCTCTACTCTGTCCCCATCAAACACTCCCAGGACAGGTACAGCACGGGGTTAGATACAGAGTAACGCTCACTTAACACTGTCCCCATCAAACAGTCCCAGAACAGATACAGCACGGGGTTAGATATAGAGTAAAGCACCCTCTGCACTGTCCCCAACAAACTCGCCCAGGACAGGTACAGCACGGGTTAGATACAGAGTAAAGCTCCTTCGATACTGTCCCCATCAAACACTCCCAGAACAGGGACAGCATGGGTTAGATACAGAGTAAAGCTCCCTCTGCACTGTCCCCATCAAACACTCCAAGAACAGATACAGCACGGGGTGAGATACAGAGTAAAGCTCCCTCTACAATATCCCCATCAGACAAACCAAGGACAGGTACAGCACGGGATTAGATACAGAGTAAATCTCCCTCTACACTGTCCCCATCAAACACTCCCAGAACAGATACAGCACGGGGTGAGATACAGAGTGAAGCTCCCTCGACACTGTCCCCATCAAACACTCCCAGGAGAGATACAGCAAGTGGTTAGATATAGAGTAAAGCGCCCACTTCACTGTCCTCATCAAACACTCCCAGGATAGATACAGCACAGGGTTAGATACAGAGTAAAGCTCCCTCTACACTATCCCCATCAAACACTCCCAGGACAGATACAGCACGGGGTTAGACACAGAGTAAAGCTCCCTCCATACTGTCCCCATCAAACACACCCAGGACAGGTACAGCACGGGGATAGATACAGCTCAAATCTTCCTCTACATTTTGCCCCATCATTGTGTGTGTGTGTGTGTGTGAGAGAGAATGTGTGTGTGTGTGTGTGAGAGAGAGAGTGTATCTGTATGTGTGTGTGAGAGAGATTGTGTGAGAGAGAGAGTGTGTGCGAGAGAGAGAGAGTGTGTGAGAGAGACTGTGTGTGTGAGAGAGTGTGTGTGAGAGTGAGAGAGAGAGTGTGTGTGAGAGAGAGTGTGTGTGAGAGTGAGAGAGAGAGTGTGTGTGAGAGAGAGTGTGTGTGAGAGTGAGAGAGAGAGAGTGTGTGTGAGAGAGAGTGTGTGTGAGAGTGAGAGAGAGAGTGTGTGTGAGAGAGAGTGTGTGTGAGAGTGAGAGAGAGAGTGTGTGTGAGAGAGAGTGTGTGAGAGTGAGAGAGAGAGTGTGTGAGAGAGTGAGAGAGAGAGAGTGTGTGTGAGAGAATGTGTGTGTGAGAGAGAGTGTGTGTGCGAGAGAGAGTGTGTCAGAAAGTGTGTGTGTGTGAGAGAGAGAACGTGTGCGAGAGAGAGAGTGAGTGCGAGAGAGAGAACGTGTGCGAGAGAGAGAGTGTGTGTGTGTGAGAGAGTGTGTGTGTGTGAGAGAGTGTGTGTGTGTGAGAGAGAGTGTGTGCGAGAGAGAGAGTGTGTGTGTGAGAGAGCGTGTGCGAGAGAGAGTGTGTGTGTGAGAGAGCGTGTGCGTGAGAGAGAGTGTGTGTGTGTGAGAGTGTGTGTGTGAGAAAGAGACTGTGCGAGAGAGTGTGTGAGAGAGAGCGCGTGTGCGTGAGAGAGAGCGTGTGCGTGAGAGAGTGTGTGTGTGTGAGAGAGCGTGTGCGTGAGAGAGAGTGTGTGTGTGTGAGAGAGTGTGTGTGTGAGAAAGAGACTGTGCGAGAGAGTGTGAGAGAGAGCGCGTGTGCGTGAGAGAGCGTGTGCGTGAGAGAGTGTGTGTGTGAGAGAGAGTGTGTGTGTGAGAGAGAGTGTGCGAGAGAGAGAGTGTGTGTGTGAGAGAGCGTGTGCGTGAGAGAGAGTGTGTGTGTGTGAGAGAGTGTGTGTGTGAGAAAGAGACTGTGCGAGAGAGTGTGTGAGAGAGAGCGCGTGTGCGTGAGAGAGAGCGTGTGCGTGAGAGAGTGTGTGTGTGTGAGAGAGAGTGTGCGAGAGAGAGAGTGTGTGTGTGAGAGAGAGTGTGCGAGAGAGAGAGTGTGTGTGTGAGAGAGAGAGTGTGTGTGTGAGAGAGAGTGTGCGAGAGAGAGAGTGTGTGTGTGAGAGAGCGTGTGCGTGAGAGAGAGTGTGCGTGAGAGAGTGCGTGTGTGTGTGTGAGAGAGAGAGTGTGTGCGAGAGAGAGTGAGTGTATGCGAGAGAGAGAGCATGTGCGAGAGAGAGAGCGTGTGCGTGAGAGAGAGCGTGTACGTGAGAGAGAGCGTGTACGTGAGAGAGAGCGTGTACGTGAGAGAGAGCGTGTACGTGAGAGAGAGTGTGTATGTGAGAGTGTGTGTGTGTGTGTGAGAGAGTACATGTTTGAGAGAGAGTGTATGTGTGAGAGAGTGAGTGTTTGTGTGTGAGAGGGGAGTGTATGTGTGTCAGAGAGTGAGTGTTTGTGTGAGAGAGTGAGTGTATGTGTGTGAGAGAGTGAGTGTATGTGTGTGTGAGAGACTGAGTGTATGTGTGTGAGAGTGTGTCAGTGAGAGAGAATGCATGGGTGAGAGTGTGTAAGCGTGAAAGTGTGTGTGAGAGAATGTGTGTGAGAGAGAAAGTGTGTGTGACAGAGAGAAAGAGCGTGTGTGTGAGAGAGTGCGTAAGAGATAGTGTATGTGTGTGTGAGAGACAGAGAGAGCATGTGTGTGTGTGTGTGTGTGTGTGTGAGAGTGTGTAAGGAGAGCGTGTGTGTGACCTGATCTTCCTCGAAAGTCTATCAGTAACTGAAACACGGGATTAGATGCAAAGTAAAGCTCCCTCTACACTGTCCCCATCAAACACACACAGGACTGGTACAGCACGGGGTTAGATACAGCGTAAAGCTCCCTCTACACTGTCCCCATCAAACACTCCCAGGACAGGTACAGCACGGGGTTAGATACAGAGTAAAGCTCCCTCTACACTGTCCCCATCAAACACTCCCAGGACAGGTACAGCACGGGGTTAGATACAGATAAAGCTCCCTCTACACTGTCACTATCAAATAACTATCAAGTCTCCACATCATGACGATCAAACATTCCAATGACAGATACAGCATGGGGATAGATACAGGGAAAAGCTGCCACACATCAAACACACCCAGGACAGGTACAGCATCGGGTGAGATACAGAGAGAGAGTGTGTGTGTGTGTGAGAGAGAGTGTGTGTGCGTGTGTGTGTGAGAGAGAGTGTGTGTGTGTGAGAGAGAGTGTGTGTGCGTGTGTGAGATAGTATGTGTGTGTCTGAGAGTGTGAGAGAGTGTGTGTGTGTGAGAGAGAGTGTGTGTGTGTGAGAGAGAGAGCGTGTGTGTGTGAGAGAGAGAGAGCGTGTGTGTGCGTGAGATTATGTGTGTGTCTAAGAGTGTGTAAGAGAGTGTGTGTGTGTGAGCTGATCTTTTTCTACAGTCTATCAGTAACTGCAACACTATATTCTGCACCCTTTCCTCTCCTTCTCCCTGTGTACTCTATGTACAGAATGTTTTGTCTGGATAGCGCACAAGAAACAATACTTTTCACTGCATCCCAACACAAATCAATCAAATCAAATCAAATTACCACGGTGAAGTTTGGACCCTGTGGGGTGACAGGTGTCTGAATACAGATTCTATCTTATTGTAACATTCAGGTACCACGTGTACTGAGCTCACCAGCGTTCTGTCTGTGTTGTGTGAATCCAGTCTTGAAATTTGCACTCATGTTGCTAATTCTGCCAAGACAGAAACAGAAAGAGTGTTTGAATTCTCCGTGATTAGACCCCTTAACGATAAACAACATGGTGGATGAGAGGGATAGAGAGAGAGAGGAAGAGAGAGAGAGAGAGATGGAGTGATGCAGAGTAACAGAGAGGTAGGGAGAGGGAGCAATGCAGAGAGTAACAGTTAGACAGTGAGGAATAGAGATTAATTCAGATGGATAGTGAGTGTCAGGGGAGTCCAAGACGCTACATAAGCAAGGTAAAGATTTGAAAATGGAGGAGTGTTTCTTACCCACTTTTAAAAGACAATCCACACTCACACCAGTCACATTTCACACTCTCTGCTCAGTCCTGTGTTGAGGGGGTGTTGAGTGTGGGATCAGTGTTTGCTTTTCTCAAACCGCACTGATATTCCCAACAAGGGCAAGAGGTTTCAGTGTTTAAAAATGTAAACATTTAAAAACAAAAGCAGACAGAATTTGGTTCAATCTCACGGGATCCAGGGTGAGTTAGCCAAATGGATATAAAATAGGCTTGATGACAGAAGACAGAGGGTGGTTGTAGAGGGTTGTTTTTTTGGTCAAACTGGAGGCCTGTGACCAGCGGGGTGCCTCAGGGATCGGTGCTGGGTCCACTGTTATTGGTCATCTATATTAATGATTTGGATGAGAATTTAGGAGGCATGGTTTGTAAGTTTACAGTTGACACCAAGATTTGTGGCATAGTGGACAGTGAAGAAGGTTATCTCGGGTTGCAATGGGATCTTGATCAATTGGGCCAGTGGGCTGTTGAATGGCAGATGGAGTTTAATTTAGATAAATGCAAGGTGATACATTTTGGTGGATCGAACCAACACAGGACTTACTCAGTTAATGGTAGGGTGTTGGTGAGAGTTACAGAACAAAGGGATCTCGGGGTACAGATTGATAGCTCCTTGAAAGTGGGGTCACAGGTGGATATAGTGGTGAAGAAGGCATTCCACATGCTTGGTTTCATTGGTCAGAACATGGAATACAGGAGTTGGGACGTCTTGTTGGAGTTGTACAAGACATTGGTAAGACCACACTTGGAATGCTGTGTATTGTTCTGGTCACCCTTATAGAAAGGAGATGATTAAGCTGGAAAGTGTGCAGAAAAGAATTACTGGGATGCCAAGGGGTCCTGATGGTTTGAGTTATAATGAGAGGCTGGATACTCTGGGACTTTTTTTCCCTTGAGTTGGCTTAGTGGTGTTCTTATAGAGGTCTCTAAAATAATGAGGGCATGGATATAGCAGCTTTATAGAACCTTAGTTAGGCCGCACTTGGAATATAGTGTTCAATTCTGATCGACACACGACCAGAAAGATGTGGAGAATTTGGAGAGGGTTCAGAAAAGATTTACCAGGATGTTGCCTGGTATGGAGGGCATTAGCTCTGAGGAGAGATTGGAGAAACTTGGTTTGTTCTCACTGGAACGACGGAGGTTGAGGGATGACCTGATAGAATTCTACCAGATTATGAGGGGCATGGACAGAGTGGATAGTCAGAAGCTTTTTACCAGGGTGGAAGATTCAAAATCTAGGGGGCATAGGTTTAAGGTGTGAGGGGCAAGGTTTAAAGGAGATGTACAAGGCAAGTTTTGTTACACAGAGGGTGGTGGGTGCCTGGAACTCGCTGCCGGGGGAGGTAGTGGAAGCAGATACGATAGTGAGTTTTACGGAACGTCTGGACAAATACATGAATAGGATGGGAATAGAGGGATACGGTCCCCGGAAGGGTAGGGGGTTTTAGATCAGTCGGGCAGCATGGTTGGTGCAGGCTTGGAGGGCCGAAGGGCCTGTTCCTGTGCTGTAATTCTCTTTGTTCTTTGATAAGCTCGTCAACATCTTTTCCAAAAGGGAGGGGAGTCTAAAACTAGAAGACACAGGTTTAAGGTGAGAGGGGAGAGGGTCCAGAGGGCAATTCTTTTCACACATAGGGTGGTGAGGGATTGGAACAAGCTGCCAGAGGTCGTAGTAGAAGCGGACACAATTTTATATTTTAAAAAGCATTTAGACAGTTATTCTGGTAAGATTGGTGTGGAGGGATTTGGGCCAAACGCAAGGCATTTGATACGAGCTTAATGGTAAAAACTGGGTGGCAGGGAAAAGTTGGGCCAAAGGGCCCATTTGTATCTGAGCTCTGTTTTCTGCCCGGAAACCATTTCTCAATCCATCCCAGTATTTTCCAAATTTGTGGATTGGACACAGTAAATTGCCGTTTCCTGTCCAAAGCTGTGTTGGTTCGGTGGATTAAGGTAAATGTGTGGGGTTACGGGGATAGGGCTGGGTCAAGGGCCTTGGTAAGATACTGTGTCAGAGAGTCAGTACAGACTCGATGGGCTGAATGGTCTCCTTCTGCACTGCAGGGATTCTGTGACTCTACTATTAAGATCCCTTTGTCATTTGAAGCTTCCAGCTAAAATGCTGACAATGCTGCCTATTTCTGTGCACTTTGGCAAACGTTCTGTCTCATCACCGGGCGACACGGTGGCACAGTGGTTAGCACTGCTGACTCACAGCGCCAGGGATGTGGGTTCGATTCCCCGCCTCGAGTGACTGTCTGTGTGGAGTTTGCACGTTTGCTAAATTGCCCCTTAGTGTCAGGGGGATTCGGGCCTGGGTGGGATTATTGTCGGGGCAGGCTTGTTGGGCTGAATGGCCTCATTCTGCAGGGTAGGAATTCTAGGACTCTTGGATCTTAAATGGTTGATAAATAGTGAAACTGAGACACAAACTGGGGCTTGGCAGCAGCAGACAGAATGGGAATCATTGCATCCTGCAGGGATTTTTATTACAGAATCAATTTCAGAAAATTTACAGCTCAAAATTCACAGAAGCAAAGTGTGGGATTGCAAACTTGGAATGATTAGCCTAGGACTAAAGTTTAAAAGCTACAGATTGACATTCAGAAACAAGAGATGGCCTCACATCTTCAATTCTGTGATTGTCTGGCATCTCCTGCTCTGAATATTACAAAATCTCTGCCCCCTTCATGCGTCTGGAGACTTTGAAAGTTACGCAGACATTGGTAAAACTTTCCTTTATCTCAAGGCATCTCCTGTGAAATACTCAACTTCTGCAAAGAGACACAATCTAATTGACACTTTCTGAATCTCCTTTCAAACAACCTCCCAACCCCACTGTGCAGGATGCAGGAATGTCACCTTTTGTCACATTCCCCAACACAATTGTTGACACGTTTTCGGGACAGGAAAAGTAGATTCAACTGACAGATTCTGAGCCCCAGGTTGAATCTTTAAGATGTAAAAATGAACTGAAAGCCCAGGTCTCTCTGTTCCTGCATCCATTTTAACATTGACCCATTGATTTTAAATTGCTTCTCCTGTGTGTAAAATACC